>NW_005187632.1:898861-908113 GCF_000239375.1 Pundamilia nyererei | reverse complement strand
GGGGGGGTGTTCAGTTTTTGGACTTAATAATTTAGAATTGAGTTGCTCTGACTGTGGAGTGTGTGGGCTGGGCCCCGACATCCTGCCAAGAGTGTCCTTGACCAGTGCACAGGCTTTCAAATGATCTAAGCCAAATGCAAGTGTGTGAGAAGAAGAGTAAAAGACTGACCTGCATGTCTCAAAGAGGTTATTGTTATGGTGAGCTTGTGCAAAGCTCAGAGGAGTCACCTGAGACAGGAAGCACAATTGTTTGCTTAAAAAAGAAAAAAAAAGAAAAAGATGTAACTTGTTTGTAAAGTTTAGGGCCCACATCAGTGAAGATGCTTAAACAAGTGATCAAATGCTGAGTACTATGAACAAAAAACAACAAAAAATGTAAAAAAAAGAATAGTGCCCATTAGAGTGAGGAACAGGAAGAAAGAAGCTCTAAATTTGAGAATAAAATATTAGAAGAAACACCAGGGAGGAAAATGATAAGGCCAGTAAACTGGTTCTCAGGTAAAATAAAATAAATATAACAAACTATTAAAATAACTAACTAATAAGTTTAAAGCCCTGGGCTCCACTCCTTGTGTTACTCTCCCAGTAGGAAAAGAACCCAAATAATAAGAACTAGTCCACATGAAAGCATTAGATAGGAGATTATTAAAAAAATCTATTCATTACTAACACTCTTACATTAGAATATTATTGAAGGTTAGGAAAGTTTAATACATAAAGGGTGCAGACATGACTCTCTTTGACACTAGAACAGATACACACAGGGCATTAGAACCCCAGTAGGGCATGGGACAGATAAGTAAACTTAGAGAAGTTATTAATCCAGGAATGACACCTTATAAGGATTGCATTATTGAAGGGATGAGACCCATACATGGGGATTTACTAAAAGTTGTTGATGAAACTCAGGATCCCTGGTAACACAAAATGAGAAAATTAAACATCTGCTGTTTCTGGCCCTGGTACACTGCTCTTGGGTGTCCTCCTGATATGCATGTAAATGTGTGGGTGCAAATGTGTACATATGTGTGACTCTGAATGCAGATATGATAAATAATCTGTCTTTTATCTTTTTCAGTGCAGCTACATATAGACCAGTGGCAGCTACCTCTGTTCCTGTATTGAAGCTAATAGTAAGATGCTAGCTCTAAATGTGCAGCACTAACCTATCCACAGTGCTATAATTCAGTGTGTGAGCAATTTATAGTTCCTTTCAAAAGGAAGAAAAACGAAGAATGAATGTAGTGTGGAGGAGAAAGCAGAGAGGGATTCTGTCATAATCTTAACGGCATTAGCAAAGGGGGGGGGGCGGGGGGGACATATAGCTTAGCTCTGCCAAAGAATGAACCAAATAAAAAAAAGAATAAAGAAAAACAATTTAGGAGAAAATCTAAATTACCAGATATTTTGGAGGGAAAGAGGCTAAAGCCTGATCCCCTATAAAAAAAATTTTTTTTAGCAAACCTCAAATTAGAAAAATGGGGCATACATTATCTTTCCTGTGTGTGGCACGGTCCAGTTGTCTGTGGATTGACATATTTAAATTATTCAAATGCATACTCTAGCAAAAACTGGAGAACTAAATGACTCTATTCTAGTTCTATTCTAGTTACAGTGTGCAGAGGTAGAGTTTGAAGCACTGAGGAGGGACATGCAGTCTAACCGGGCACTTGGAAACCAAAAGGAAAGAGAAGAACATTTCAGTGGTATGGGGCAAACTGGGAAGATTACGGTAAGGCAGTGTTAATGCAGCATGATTAAACCTCTATAGGTGAGCAACTATTGACCTAGTACAATACAAATTTACAAACTGTTGAAGTAGACCTTTTACCCTGCAGTTGGAACTGTTTGTTTTTCAGGAGGGCTCAGTGTTCATCATGGCCATCCAGGTGTATTGTAAACATAATACCAATTACATGTATTATTTATGGTCCAAAATTTGCTATCATTCAAGTTAAGGAAAATGGGATGTGAAGTAATTATCTGCCTCAGAGTCCACTGCCCGGATATGTAACAGGGTACAATTAGGGAATTTATTATGATTACTGTCTATAAACAATCCGTGCATGAAAATTTGTATGAATAGTCTAATACAACTGTTTTAGCTTTTCAGTGGTGACTTTTCTGCAAGAACAAAGGCTGTCATGCTGTATAGTATTCAACTCAAGGTTGAACAGGCATGAAATTACGATGCCGGTCATGTAAAGGCACTTTTTTTTTTAATCTAAGGATAAACTACGAAGATAAAACATTAAAACACAATTATTTATCGGACCCCCTTTTAACAAGAAATTTGGAGAAGAGGAACTCCCTTTTTAACAGGAATAAATGCCCAGTAAAACTGGGCACAGGGGGGAGTGGAAAGAGACAGGGGTGGAAATATGCTGTGGAGGAGAGCCAGAGATTGATAATAACTAATAACAAATAATAACTCCAAAGAGAAACCTAAAAACTGGAGGCCCAGCTTCTTGGAGTCATCCCAAAAATGACCCCAAGAAACCTCACAGTGTTAATGGAGACCAAGGTAGTGCCATTCAGAGCATTCCTTTAGGTTGACTGACAGTTGTGTGTTGTCTGGCTTCATGGATGGATGAGAGAGAGGGTGTCATTAGCATGGCAGAGGTATGTTGTGCCTTTTGTGGTATTACATGAAGGGGGCATGTGTAATGTACACAGGGACTGGTCCTGATGCCAAACCTTGTGAAGCTCAATCGTTAGTCTTGTGTGTGTGGGAGGATTTTTCGAATAACATTTTACAGTCAACAGTATCGAACATAGAGACCAATCCACTGTCAGAGACCTTAAGAAGTTTATTTTTAACTTTCATCGAAGCTGTTTATGTACTGTGATGTGCTCTGAAACCTGACTGAAACTCTTTAAATAAGGCATTCCTTAGTGGCTATTTGACAGCTGCTCTTGTGGGGATTTTAGAGATAAAAGGAAAGTTGGAGATTGGCGTATAATTGGCTAGGACAGCTGGGTCAAGTGATGATTTTTGAGTGATGGTTTAACTACTGCCAACATGAAGAACTGTGTGGTCAATGTGGCATTGTCTAACTTAGCTTTGAAAATTCCGATTCGGCAGCTATAGAGGTGTGGGAAGTTTGATCAGACATATAGCCAGCAACGCTAAGTCGGGGGCTAAAAGCGCTAATGATGAATTGTGAATTGGCAGCTGGTAACAGAGTTAATGTTTATCCAAATTCAGCATACCGGTATAAATGTGACATGTGCTTCAAAATGTGCGACCGCAATTGCACTTAATCTTATTGCACATGTGTGTTTTTGATCAGATGCAAAAGTCTTTTTTGTGGAGTCTGACAGCAGTGGGGAGGAAAGACCTGCAAAATATCGCCGTCCCACATCGTGGGTGCCGAAGCCTGCTACTGAAGGAGCTGCTCAGTGCTGTCAAAGTCTCCTACATGGGGTGGGAGATGTTGTCCAGCCAGGGTGACAGATTAGCCACCATTCTCCTGTCACTCACCACCTCCAGTAGGTCCAGAGGGCAGAACAGAGCTGGCCCTTCTGCTCAGCCTGTTCAGTCTCCAGCAGTAGATCAGAGGAATAGGGAAGGATTTGTCTGTGTGTTTCAGTCTGGTTTAGCTGTAGGCTTGAGAGTGTGTGTAATTGTTTAGAGGGAAAGGAATTTATGGACACAGGGGGTCTGCCTGTCATAAAAGGAGACAGGAAGCTACAGTTGGGGGATGATGATGCTTGTACCTATAATAAAAGCTCATAATTGTCACAACTTAGAAGTAGGTTTTCAGGAGACTGTCTAAATGTTTAGCTGTAAAAGTAAGACAACAAGAGGTCAATGGCCCAGTGGATGCACAGTGGGGGTCTGAGTGCTTGTAATCTGTTAACTATGTTTTGTAGAGTGTAGCTTGGGTGAGGGGAGATGGCCCTCTTTATGACTGGCTGGAAGTCACATATACAGAGACACACACCCACATCCACACGCACACTCACGTGCACTCACATAAACACACAGGTATGCGCACACACAGGCACTCACGTGCTCGCACACAAACACGGAGTTTGCAACACACCATGTGGGTTTTACGATGGGGTTGCTTCTATAAAACTGGTTGCAACAAACAAAGAAGTAAAGATCTGCAGAGGGACACCGGCCTTGCATGTCTTCCCTCCTAGAAGATGCATGCGTCACTGAAGATGAATAAAGGTTTTGTGAAATGACTACTGATCTCTGGATGCCCGAGGAATTAAAAGAACCAGGGTGAAACTGCTTTATGTAACAGTTTTGGTGGCGAAACCCGGGAGATTCGCTCGAGGCCCAGAGAGGATGAATTGGCAGAGCTGAGATCGTGAAAATGAGGCGAACAGAGAGCTAGCTCCCATGACTAAAAAGCACGACCCGTTTATTTTCGAACCATGCATATTGGATGAAGTCTAAATTATCTGTTCGCTAAATTGAGCGCATCCCAGTTTAAATTCACTCAGTAGAATAAAGAGTCCCAGTGCGACAAAAGCAAGAGACTTTTGCTAAGAACTTCAGGTTGATGTTTAGCGTGCTCTAAGAAAATCAGGCTCAGTGCGTTAAAGCAGGAAACGTTTGTTACGAATTTGTGTAGTTAGAAAGCGGGGTTTGAGGCCTGGTCACCGGCTGACGGCCGTGTATGTTCCGGGCTTGGCTGCCCCACTCATTCTCGGACGCGAGGGTGAGACTCGTGGGACGGGAGGACTAGGCTGGTAACCTGGGGACCGGGGACTCCTAAATAACTAAAGCTAGGTGTTAGATCCTAGTCACGGTTGATAGCCTGCATGAGAGTGGGGGCAAGTTGCTTCGCTAGTGAGAGTACGAGCTGCTTTGCTTAGCCCACTAACTACAGCGTGTGTAGACTGTGTAGTGTGTGTGGGAAGCGCCGTTAGAGTCAGCGTCTCGACTGCAGTTCGGGAGTCAATTAAAGTAACAAAGGAATTTGAGTCTAAAAGTGTGTGTTTGTGGTGTGTAGAAACCGCGGCAGGAGATGGTTGAGGTGTA
Organism: Pundamilia nyererei; assembly: GCF_000239375.1. Taxonomy (NCBI): domain Eukaryota; kingdom Metazoa; phylum Chordata; class Actinopteri; order Cichliformes; family Cichlidae; genus Pundamilia; species Pundamilia nyererei. Next base: position 903,111 of record NW_005187632.1, on the reverse strand, counting down.
AAAGAGCGGACGGCACCCGCTCTTTGTGCTGATCAGGGCGTTGTCCTGAATCACAGAGGAGGAAGTGTCTCACAGCGAGTTGTGAAGGGGACTGTGAGAAGTATGAGGTGCGTGAGAGCCAGCCTCGAGAGGCGGGTTCATAGGTGGAACGAAGGAGGAGTAAAATGGAGGGTGTGTGTGTGTGTGTGTGTGTGTGTGTGTGAGAGAGAGAGAGCGAAAGAATGGTGTGGGTGAGTGACCAGGCGGTGTGTGTGTGAGCTCGCTTGAGGAAAAAGGGGAGACAAAGTAGATTAGTTGATTTTCTGTGAAATAATAATAGTCAAGAAATCATAGTGATCAAATAGGAGAAAATGAACTAAAGTAAATAAAGAAAACTAAACAGTGGATTAGTGTTAAGGTAATGATAAATAAATTGATAAAATTAACAGTGACATTTAAAGGTGATCAAGTATTTAAGGATGAATGGAGAATTTGATTGTGGACTGCATGAGAGCTGTTGGGGAGAAAGGAAAATGAGGTTGGAGGAGTGAGTTAACAGGTTAATGTGTGGGTGTAAAACAATGGGTTAAGAAAAAGAAAAAGAAAGAAAGAAAATTAATGAAAACAAAGAAAATAAAAAGTGTGTAAGTGTGAGTGAGAAATTGTCTCCAACTGGGGGAAGCAGTGATACTACAGGTCACCTTCTTCCCCTGTTGGACACAAAAGAAAACATAATTTGGAGTGTGGTGGATGAAAATAATTAATAACAATATGAAGAAGATTTTTTGTGTTTGCGGTTAAGAATAAATAAAAATTTCATTTTCTGGGTTTCAAGTTAGGAGAGTTCAGGTAGGGAACGGACCTGGATCAATTCTCCACGGGCAGCAGTCGGAAGAAAATTATAGGTTAACATCATTAGAAACACCCAGCCTGAGCTTTGGCTGAATTGTTTTGCAGCTTCTCTTCCTTCTCCTGAAAAAGCAAGCTTCAAGGAAGCTAATCTCTCCTTGAAGACATGGAGTGCAGTTCCAGAAGCACGAGCATGAACATCAACAGTGGACAACAGTCCAAGAGACAATACCAGAGTCCTGAGCAGAGAGGTCCAGCATGGGAAAGCTATGAGCAAACAGCATCAGAAAGAGAAGCTCCATCATCTAGATTGGATGGATGGAGATGCGTTTCCAGCAAGCTGCAACTTCACTGTGTGTGAAGGACTTTTGAGGAGACTGTCTGAGTTTGACATTTGCCATGTTTGGAGCAAGATGGCAATGAAAGAGACAGTGGGACAAAGAGATACACGGGACAAAGCTGAAGAGAACGGACTGTCATTGGACTGCAAAGTGGGAGAGGAGAACGGAGTGAGAGGAGCAGGTGAGGACACAGAGGAATGCTGTTGTTTTAGTGTGGGGAATCAAATTGGGTTAAGGAATTCGGGGAGACGAACGACTGCCTTGAAGTGAAGGATTGACAGTGTCCAGACTACCACAAAAGGGGGAGGAAGACAAGAACTGAGGTATGCAAGTGAACTGTTAGAGAAAACTGAAAGGTGACACCACACCTGCACATTATATGTACTAGAGATAACACAAAATCATACATAAAGTGGCACACATCCAAAGAGGGTATTTGTAGAAGGGGTTAATAATGCACAGAGTGGTTGCCTATGGTAACCTGCAAGCATTTGGGGTTTAGCTGTGCCTGACTATGACAGAGATTTTCATTTAGATGTTTCTGAAACAAAAGGTGGAGTGAACTGAGTTTTGTTTCAGAAAAAAGGGGGGGAGGTACATAAAAGGACAATTGAACAATTGAGTTGAACAATCTTGACATTTAACCACTGGCTAATGTTTTCTTATGACAGGGTTACAGGCTGGGAGTAGAGTTAGTCCAAGGGAGAAGCCCTGGGAATTTTTTGAGAGAATGTGCAACTTTCTTGTGAATCTCTAATTGTGTGGAGTTGACGCATGGCGAGGTCCATGTGCCAAAAGAGGGTTTTCTGGGGAGTTTCATTTTTAAGTTACAGATGGAGCGATGGAGTTATGGTTCTGTAAGGGTTAGGGTTAGGGTACAGACACCAGGAGCATGCAGTGCCAGAGGAGAAGTGGGTCTGTTGGAAAGGGCTCAAGAGGAAGTGGTCGGGCCCAAGTTGGACCAGACAATTCGAAGTGATGGAAAGGATCTCACACCCAGTCCAGCTGAAAAGGAAAGTCGAGACCTGGCAACACGGGAGCCAGTGTGCTGTGGCGGAAGAGCCTAGGAGGTCTGGAAGGCTCTAGGCCAAAAAGGGGGACTCAACTAATTACCCATACATGGATCCCAGCCCAGTGGCAGAATAAATCCCCTGATCCATGTAACGAACTGAAGGGTAGTCTACTCCGGAAGTTGATGAAAGAAGAGGAGCAGAGAATCACCCGACTCGGAAGATAGAAGGACAGAGATTAATTCACTCCAGCAACTTTGAAATCAGGGTGGAGCAAACTAAACGCAGACCCCATGATGCCACTTTTGGGAAATGGGGAGAGCCTCTATGAAGTCAGTTTGTTAACAGATTTAGAGTGTTGATCTGCCATGGGGCCAGCTCCAGTAATCAGGATGCTTTGTCCATAATCTATAAATCCAGAGGACCAGTGGGTGTCACCAATGGAAAAGACGTACTCCTCATCAATGTCTCAGGGGTTTCCCTGGCTAATAAAGTAAAATGCTGAGAGCCTAGACATAACACTCAATGATCATGACCATCCTCTAATGGCATGGAAATTCCACAATCCAAAATACTCCAAACAATTTTGGGATGAGGAGTTGCCTGGGGTTACTTCTCATCCCCTACCCATCCCTGTGGCTTGTCATGTCTTCCATAATGTTGTGCTGTGGACATTTATGTGCTTTTGTGCAGAGGAGTTTTTTTGTTTCCTGTTCTCGTGCTGTCCTACCATTGAAGCACAGCATGAGAGGAGGTCTCTTTTTTTCCTCTTGTACTTTCCCGTTGTTGTGTACATTTCAGTGTTTTTCTGTAACGCTACCGATCTCTGACTTGTATCCCCGTGTGATGTCTGTGTTATGAGTGTAAGGTCGGGGGGGGGGGGGGGTTCCCATCTCGCTGCAGGGGCAACCTGCTAGTGACAAATAAAAGCTGTTTCATTCATTCATGTAGGGGCCCATACTTCTGGCAACAAAAGGGCTAAAATACGGACTATGTAACGGAATGCAGAGATACTTAGTAGGACATTAGGAGTTCACATTAAATGACATATCCTGCTCAAAAATTACTCCAAGATTTCTCGTAGTGTTACTGCACGCTAAGGTAATGACATCAAGTTAGACATCGTGTTTCTACGATTGTGGGATTGATTCTACAAAGTTACTGCTTGTTCATGTTTCTAAAGTAGAATAACTGTGGTTATTGTTAGTAGGTCTTTTTGAACTGTTTTTGAACTTTCCTTTCTCTTGTCAGCTTTGTGTTCACATGTTAACACTAAAAAAAAGATGATATAGCCCCTTTTCTCAGATTGTATCGCCACAGTCCAACACAGTTTTTTGGGTTTTCTATTAGGTCATAAAACCTGGTACCACTAGTAAAATAACACGCTCAGCCGGTGTTCCAAGTGATCAGAGCAGGTACTAAAATATTACTCCGTCAGACAGCATGCAAACAAATCGATGGTCAGTTGTGTCACTCAGTGTGGCATGAGGGCGTCTTGTTCATGAAAATCATCACTGTCATTTTTGAAACCCAGCAATGGGGAAAATGGCTACAAAAAACATCGCCATGGTCCTCGAGTCTGACAAAAAGCCACAGCAATTATATTCTTGCTTTGATGTCTACCTATGTTGTAGCGTTCGCGCCACAAATTAATTACATCACCAGATGCTTGGATGCATTGCTATGACAACGATAACCCACATTAGGTGGTACTTGATGTACTTGTAATGGTAAACCAGTCAATCTGAATCGATCTCTGTAGGTACTAATGGAAAAGGGGTAATTTCCTCATCAGGAAACAGTGTTTTTGTTTATCAGATGGACTGTAGCGTCAGGTTTATGTCGTTAACTTGCAATTAAGAATTAATGATAATTTAATGGAGTAAAAAGAAAAGTAATGTAACGAGCAGTGTGACAAATTACTTTGTCCAATGAGTAATTAAATAACATACTCTATTACTTACCACATTCCAAGTTATTTTTAATACTTTCCTGGTTTTTTTAAATTAAAGACAGCAGCACTGACTGCCACATTATTCCTGACCTGCAATAAAAAAAAGTGCTACCACTA
>NW_005187632.1:893747-894636 GCF_000239375.1 Pundamilia nyererei | reverse complement strand
CATCAAAAATAACATTGGATCATGGACAACTGCAGTAACATTCGACCTGAGGAACCGCTCTGACATCAACAAAGAAAACTCCTCACCCCAGTCTACCGTGATCCCATTTGTGAGGTGAGCCAACTCACTGTTTGTGTCTCTGCTAAAAAAGCAACAGCAGTAGCAGGACAAGAGTGACTGTGGCATTACTGCAAACTTCAAATCTGATATTGTTTCCACGTAGAAGACAAAACTGTTCACAGTATAAGGGCAAAGTCAAAAAATATAGACAAAAATATAGACTATAACTTGCTGCATGGTCAACTTTAACCGCTATTGCAACCACTGCCTCCGTAATAAAGTGGCAATAAACTAATTAAATGAACAAAAATAATTTACCAAAAATAGTTTCCACACTAAAACGTTTGCATTTAAAGGTTTTAATTGTAATCCTATAACTCTTTCCTTAAAGAGCTTCTCTTACAGTACCCCCAGGCTCCAAATGAGAGAGAAAAACAGAAAATGAGGATGAGTATGAAGATGAGTTAACTTCTTTGTCACCAAATGAGAAAAATCTCTTTTAAGTTTAGTTTAACAAACAGACTTCCTGTCAGAAACCTCCTAAAATGAGAAGTGCAGTTAAAATGGAAACATCCCCTGAGAAACTTCAAAGAGAAAATATGCAGTTATTTTATACCTGTGGCAAGTTTAAATTTAAAAAGATATTTTATTTGTCTGTTGTTGTTCCTTATGGCAGCAAATTATAGAGTAATTTTAATGTTCCTCCATGTTTGCTGTAATATTTAAGTAGTTTAGTGATGCTTTAAATTAAATCTCACTTAATATATAAACTATACAATTTAAAGTTTTATTTTGAGACAGTGAACTGAATATTGCTATGTTTAAAATT
>NW_005187632.1:891045-892030 GCF_000239375.1 Pundamilia nyererei | reverse complement strand
ATTTGCAATTTTGCAGCCATAAACTATATTGGTGAATGTTTAAATCTGACTTTATTAGAAAATTATTTAGACCCCAGGCCCAGAAGGAGTCATGGCAAGAAAATTAAATCCCCCCAAAAAGCCAAAACCCCTTCCTCTGCTTCCAATGACCAACCAAAAAGTTATTGGTTTGTCATAAACAAAGTTTGTCTATGTTAAACTACATCCTAGATAATAAATTGGAGTTTTGCTGTTGAAGCTATGATGTGATGCTTCTATGCTTTATTCATATATGGTTACATTTTAACATCGTGACATTTGGAGCGGGTGTGAAATTACAGATGAGCCCAAACATGTTTTTCAGCCCTGAAAATTTCATGTGAACATCTGTACTTACCAAGATATACAGGCTGTAAAATACAACAGAAATTCAAAAATAATAAATATCAGCCAACAAAAACAGATAACTCTGTGGGGGTTCACAAACAGATTTTTCATTGAATCCGTCTACACTACTGGCATTTGAAATTATAATTACTAAAATGAAAAAGGTGAACTCAAGGACAAATTTGAAGTCACCTATAGGCTTTATTTTGCAGATTTTACACAAAGACCCACTTTAATGTTGACTCGAAACAATAACTTATTACGCTTTACTCATTCCTTTTGTTAAAAGACATAATGTTCCTTAATTGCCTACTTATTTAGAACAGTAACATATATAATGCTATTAGTTAAAAATATAATCAGATTACAATAATACATTAGTTTGAAATGTGTTGCGCCCAAAACTGGTGATTGACAGGTTTAGCTGTCCTAGAAAGTTTTTTATTGTTTTGTTTTGTTTTGTTTTATCTGAAGAGATAATGAAGATTATGTGAAAAACAATAAACTATCTAAAACAGGAAAAATAGCGTATCTGTTAGAAGGGGAAGTTGCAGTGCAGGAAATGCTTTAATGAGGCAGATCAGTAATGAGTCTACTTACTGCCAACAAACCAAGGCTA
>NW_005187632.1:887629-889566 GCF_000239375.1 Pundamilia nyererei | reverse complement strand
TTGATCATCATTCTGATGTTGAGTTTTTGTCTCTTGTCTCAGATGAATATGGATAAAATCAGAGGTAAGTTCTTCTATAATCAGATTTTCTACCATAGCATCAGTACTAATAGTACCACTGGTATTGCTAAAAGTAGCAGTGTTGATGTCCAGTGATTGAGCTACAGAAAACTATGAACACACACACAATGGCTATGGCAACCTCTGTAGGAGCATACAAATAATTCGCAAAATATGCTAACACCACACAAAGCACAACTTATTCTATGACATATTCCAGAAATGAATCACATCAGACAATCACTAAATATTTAACATATCAATCTGAGGATTATCTCAAATGTAAAAAAAAAAAAAAAAATCTATGAATTTACTGTTTCTAATTTCCTTCTAGATTGAAGATTGACTCTGGATTGATGCAACAGTATCACCCTCTACTGTTACAACATGAATGTCATCTGACTCTGCACAAATAACTTTTTTCAATTTTCTTTAAGTTTTATTCCAACCAATGTAATCCAAGCACTAATTGGAGTTTTTACTCACTTGTCCTCGCTTGTTCCAGGCGATTTATTGAATTGATGTAAATTTCATTTCTGATACTTTACCTTGATTTATTTTATCAAATTATTAATCACATCATCTGTAACAACACCTCATATTAGTCCACAAACTACTGCACTTTAACCAACACTTTCTAGTCAACTAAACACTACTTCTATAAACCTTTCCAAAACAAAATTCCCAGGCAATACTCCTGTTTATGAGTATGAATTACAGATAGTAACTGTTACCAAACACTAAAGCTTCATAGACATGTTGCATCAAGAGCAAAAACTAAACTTGCATGCTTTAATGACCATTAAAATCTAAACAGCAAATTTTTGTATCAGTTTTACTTGATAGAAATCCTCGTCATTCTCTGATGGCAGTGCTGATCTTTGAGAGGAAAAACAGAGAGACACTGACTTGGATTGGATGTGTGTGATGATGATGTTGTTATTGTCATGTTAGCATTGAATTGTAGGCGTGGCAGGAAAGATTGAAAGAAATGAATGGATGTAACATCACTTTTATTCAGATCATGTGATCAGTTCCATGGATGCCAACTTCCACCCCGACCTTGTATAAATGATTTGTTAAAAGGCAAATAAACAACGATTCCTATGATGACTTTCTTTTTAACTGAGTATGTCTGACTGAGGCAAGTGCTTTTTTGCACTGATGAACACCAAGAAGATTTTTAAAAGTCGGTAAAATACAGATTTTGTGTTGCAACTTACCCCAGTTGGGTACTGGGATGTAACAGTGAATTAATCATGTGAAATATTTGTAGTTGTAGGTAGGTGATAACATAAAAAGTGTAATAATCATCTAAATTTGACAAACTATTATATAGGAGTGACAAAACTATAGAGGCTCTGGTGCCTTGCTAGCAGGTTATATCAGGGCGACTCTCCAAAACATTCAGAGATTCATTATGCAACAGGAATATGCATGGCAAAAGCGAGGGAGTTAGACCTAGTGTTATGGCCCGGCTAGGCGTGGCCCGACCATAACATAAGGGCGATCCATCCCTGTCCAACCCCAAGCAGCACATCACGCAAATAATACTTTTTGGCAGTGATTTATTTACAATGAGTGAATTTAGAAACAAAGGAAGGGAGCAAGTTATAACTTGGGGGTGAGCCCAAGGCCAAAAAAACAAACAAAAGGGATCTCCGGGGTAAATCAAACTTACCTATTCAAAAGAATTAAACCAAACAACAATGACTTACCTCCCTACCTAACAAAAACAGGAGAAAACTGTATTCAAACAAAAAGGCGGTCCACCCTTACATGCTCCTACATTAAACAAACATTGCTAAACAGTGAACACAGTCTGCCGGTTGGGTTGGGCTGAGGATGAATCCCCTGAATCCCCTGGCAGTCCATGG
>NW_005187632.1:883230-885156 GCF_000239375.1 Pundamilia nyererei | reverse complement strand
ATTTATGAGGAATCAGTGTCAGATAGGTAGCTCAGATGCAGCAGGAGGGGAGGACTCAGAGAGAGACTCAGAGTATATTGAAGAAAACCTTCAGCGAGCAGCTTAAATTCACAGAGTCAGTAACCATGGTTTCTGGATCAAGTTAACATCTCTTTCTTTTATATAAAAGCAGGAATTTCTCTAAACTCTGGTTCAAGAAACTGCAATAGGGCGCCTGGAGAGAGCCATGTGTGCCCTCTTTACCAGCTTTGTGTTTTAGTTTCGCTTTTCACACTAAACTCACTGTGTGAGTTTGTTTAGGAAACAGTGAAGCTCTAGGTTAAAAACGTGTATACATAAAGTGTTGATGTATGTTGACAATGTGGGGACCAAGTGCGTTGAAGGGTGCTGATCAAGCATTTCATGGTGTCGCTGGTGTCACTTTGTCAAGGACAAGACATAAAGACCCCTTTACCGAAGTCTCGCTGTCTTATCTAAAGAAACACACACAAAATACTATTTAACATAACTGAATAAACACCTTATTGCATTAGGTGTTTTCACATGCTGTATTTACCTCTCAATAAGACCCACCTTATTGAGAGGTAACAATATTCTGCTAACAGTTTGGAGTGAAATAATTAAAGTCAATTTGTAAGTAAGCATAGTGCCACATTTATGCAGGATAAATATTGAAACATACACAGCGGCTGCAAATCAGGTAATTATATCAGTGTTTAAAACCTAAATTATTCTCACTGATCACAAGTCTGCACAGAAATTATCACAGAAATTCACATTAATTCACTGAACAGCCACAAAAGACATGCAGGTAATGCAGTTGTTTGAAAAATGACTGAAAAGATTAAAATACAAACATTTGACCAATCAAATCAAATGTTAGGCAAAAGAAAACATTTGACAAACATATTACGTACAAATAAAACTAATTTCTGTCGCCTGTATTAGGCAATCACAGCACATTAGTATTTGTCATTGCTGACCTCAGTCCTGCAGGCTAGTTATGGAAATTCTCACTGATGTGGAATAAAATCTTGTATACTGTAAACTAAATCACGTGTCATGTTAAAAATACATGAGTCAGTCAGAAAGAGGCTGTCTTTGTAGTTACAAATAAATGACTTCAGTTGCTTATTTTGCTTAGCGAGGTTTTACTCAAGTGGTTTAGCGAGGTATTGTTTTTCTATTTTCACCTCTTGTAATTTTTGTATTTCATCCCCTCTTTAACCTCTTTGAGCTATTTTGAGCTGTAATATTTTATATATTTCATTGATTTTGATATTTTGGCTGTTGTAACAGTAATTTCTCAGCATAGGATAAAAGTGCATCTTATCTTGTCCACAGACAAACAGACTCATTATGTCGCGCTCTGTGCTGCCGCTGCTCTTCTTCGTGGTTTGCAGAACACAGGCTTTTGACTTCTTGAGCAATCAGCATCCTGGATTTTATGGCACAGCTACATACTACACAAAATACGCTGATAATGGATCTGTTATGGTATGTGTGCTTTCTTTTGTAAAATGTGCTTACTTTTTTAAATTTTCTTGTCCTTTAGTAAAAGCATACTGGCTGTTTTTCCACAGCTGACTGTTCGTTATACACTGAATAACCGCTACTGCTACAATGCTTCCTTGTATAACTGCCAAAATAACAGCTGTGAAAATGTGCTAAACAAAATCAGTGAAATCAGTGGAGAGTGGTGCCAGATGGAGGAAATCTATTATGGTGAGGTTCCTGACAATGATGTGCACCTGGTTATGTGAGTACATCTTAGGAATAACCTTCTCTTAAACTTTAATATTTCAACTAAACATGAACTTTATTAAAAGAAAAGTAAGCGATTGACTCTGATGATTTAATAACACATTTTACATTAGGTTTGATTTTCCTAGTGTATAATACATACCTAATATACACCATGCAACA
>NW_005187632.1:879653-880666 GCF_000239375.1 Pundamilia nyererei | reverse complement strand
ATTTTATAAATTTGGCAACATCAGTGATATGCACTGAATTTAAAATATTGTATATGTTTGGGCTGATCTTCACAGGGAGTGAAAACATTGTCTTTCCAAGGTTGCATCACTAGCTTAAACTGTGTCACTTATTAACTTAAGACAGACACTGACAAAAAGAATTCAAGCCTCTACAGTTTCATTAAAAACACAAAGCTGGGAGTTGACTGTAAGGGGATGGTTTACTTCATACATATTAAATTATGATCATAACAACTCTAGCTGTAATGAATTGCTTGCACCTTTAATTTGTGTAACTCAATGAACGATTGCAAGCATAAATCATCTGTTTGTATCATGAAATTTGCAGAAAATATGTGGATGCCACTGGGTTTAATTAGCTAAGGTCACCATGCTGCACAAGCCTCCTCAAATCACTGACTTCCTGTCTAGTGATGACATCATTTCCTATTACAGACTACACTGATTTAAAGGGGCCAAGTAAAGTCATTTTAAAATGACTTTAGGAGAGAAGTCCAGACTCACCCCAGTCACCTACCCATACCCGGACCATCACAATTGGCTGCTTTCAATAGGAAGATTAAAGGCTGTACTCCCCTAAGGTAGAGCCCAGCCCCCTTTGAAGAAAACTAATTTCTAACCGCTTATATCTGCAATCTAGCTGAGGGTAGTAAAATAGAGTCACTGGTAAACTGACAGCTTCACATTCATGCTCAGCTCTCTTCACCACAACACATTGGTGTACCCAAAACCTGTCAGTCTATATTCTCCACTAGGTCCTCACTCATGAGCAAGACCTCTTATACTCCACCACCTGGGTAGTAACGCATCCCTGACCTGAAGTGGGCAGTTTATTTCAGTATAAAAATGTCAGTATGACTTACAAATTTGTTTTATGTATTGTTTCAGTGACTACTGCTGCGACATCCTGTGCGGAAGGAGAGTTTTTGCCCAAGTTCCTGTCTCCAACACCAGCCAACGGTGCTCAGCTCTACAACAGGGCCAATCAGACT
>NW_005187632.1:862458-865675 GCF_000239375.1 Pundamilia nyererei | reverse complement strand
ACCAAAGAAAAAGTGGGAAACAGCTAAACATGAGAGGTTTTTGGACAAAGTTGGTGTTTTTCCCCCCCACTGTTTAAGCACTGCTTCCAGCCAAGAGTAATGCCATAAATCCCCTATAGCTGCAGAAAATGCTAACATTGTTATCTTTTTACAAAAAAAACAGCTAAACATAAGAGGTTTTTGGACAAAGTTTGTGTTTTTCATTCTTTAATCACCGGTACGAGCACCGTTTAAGCACCATTTCAAAAGTACCAGTTTGGTACTGGTATCGGATAAAACCTGAACGATACCCATCCCTAGTTAAAAATCGTGCCGCAGCATTTTGCACTAGTTGTAAGCGTGGCAAAGTGCCCAGTTTAGTTAATCTTTGGTTCTACTCCTGCCACCTCCTTTGCTGTTGTACCTTCACTGACACAATAAAGCTCACTCTCATCAGCCAGTGCTTGCATCTTGGGTCCTACTTCCAACCTCCACTCGTCTGCCACTGTGGAAGTGACATAAAGGCATGAATAACACTTTAAAAGTCACACTTGTAAAGAAAGGGCTTAACCTTCGATAAATGTCTGAGGTGATAGAATGCTGATTTTACCATATATATCAGTAATTAGAAAGCAGTCCTGCCACTTAGAGCAAATTGATATCAGCTGTTTCAGTTGAAGCTATAAAAGATGTCTCATTAAAAGAAACATCCCATGATTTAAAACAGTGAGCTATCTGAAGACCTATGCAACCTTATTTTTGCAATCACAAACTTGCAACAACCAGGTGCTCCCTGCAAGATTTTAGAGAAAAGAGTGAAAATTGATTTTTATTGATTAAATGATTGATAATTTTTATTGATTGTGATTGAATAAATAATTATAAATACTATGACCAACTGAGTTGTGTCCTCTCTGTCCAGTAAAAGAATAAAAGAATGACATTTAATACTGTAAATGGAGGTTTTGAATATACAAGAAAATAACTCATAATAACTCGTAGTCATTTTACATGCAAACTGATATCATATCAACTGGTTGCCCTGAAATTAATTCTTATCTTTCATAGATATTACTAGGATCCATCCATTGATCATTAGTGCCCCATATACACCAGCATGGTGTTGTTGTCTTGTAGAATGAATTAGAACCGCATTTCCACCAAATTCAAAGCAAAATTGCTAAATAAGTATATCTTTACACTTGTTCAGTAGAAATGTCACTGTTTGTGGGTAATTTTTCCAACAATCTCATTTGTTAGCATGAGGTGAACAGAGTTTAACAAAAAACTTGATTGAGGTGATGCAGACAATGGGGAGAAAAAGAAACAAAGTTCAAGAGAAAAATAATTAATCTCACTATTGGACTTGGAAACAGTGTGAAGAAAACAGGAACAGAATGACGCTAGGGAACCAGGTACTCTAACAGGACACTCTAACAACCACAGAAGAGAAGACACCTATAAATAAACAGAGGGGCAGAGATACTCTGACAGTCTTATGGCCTATTTTGACAAGAATGTGGCAAATGGTTGATAGAAACTGGACAATTTGATGATTTGTGTTGTCTTGCTATTCTGTGTAGTGTGACATTCTTTTTTGCTTTCTATATGATTCTGCTCAATAAACTCTGTTTAAACTCTGTTTTTCCAGAGAATCTCTCTGAGTTGTTTAATTTTATTTTGATCTAAAATCCTGAATCTAGAAGTTATTGGCTGGATAAAGTTGATCACTCAAAGTTCAAAATTGTGACCTGACAAAAGCTACTCCAATGTTTGTTCTCATTGTGTTTGCTCTTGTTGTGATTACACAATTTATTTTGTGTAATCATGATTTCTATTTGAAAGCTGATACTTGGAGTTGGTGCATTGTTTTTTCTTCTAGGTCAAGTTTCAAGCTTTTACACTCAAAACAGGTTTAACAAGACAGGTACAATGGCTGTATGACTTTATTTTCATGCAACAAAAAGTACATGAGTAACTTAAAACCAGACACAAACTCCCTCAAGTGGAAAAAATTTAATTAAGAAGGGAATGAGATGCCAAATGGAAAATAAAAACAATCTGGGTTCATAGTTGCTGAAACATTACAAATATGTCATCACAAAAACATGTTCCTTTGTTTGTAGGTGAAGAGGCATTGAAGTTCTCTAGCATATCGAGACTATCTCTCCACACCATTACATATTCCATATGTACGGGGTATGACCCCCCTTGGTCGTGGCACATGGATACTTCTTTAAGACACTCCGGCTTGCCCGGCCACACCCCAGACTTCACGTATAATACAGCTGTGCAGACGTGACACAGGTGATTGTTTGATCTCAACTTGTGCGTGTGAGTGACTTTTCTTCGAGAGTGCTGTGTGTGTGTGCACGTACGTCCGTCTGGAGCCTGTTTCGGCAGCCTCCCTGGACGCTAGCCTCTCCCCAGTCATTTCCCTTAGCTTTGGTCCCCTTAGTTTTCTCTTGGCCCCAGTCTCCCCTAGTTGGTCTCCCGTTGCCCGGCTCCTTTGCCGATTGAGCTGGCTCCGCTTATAGCTCGGCTTCATTGGGGAAAGGTGTCAGAGTTCCAAGCATACACTTTCACCTGTCAGCACTGACACAGAAGCGCCTCTCCCCCATCTCATGCCTCTCAAGCTACTATGGCAAAAATGGCTGCCATTGCTGTGGAGACCAGATAGGCAGGCCATGGGCTGGATCCCCTCCCACCCCTGTTTGCTGATTCACTGCTGGCCCTTCCTACAGTGTCCCAACCATGGCTCTTCCTCTGTGAGGCCTGGGCCGGTGAAGGTTGATTATCATGAGGTGGAGGTTGAAGAAGCTTCCATCCCCTCTGGCTGCCACTGGAGTGGTGCCCGGACGAGTGGACCCATGTCTGGGTCGCCTGATTTCTGGGTGATAGCCAGTTGCTGAGCTCAAGTGGCTTGGTAGGCTGTGCTCCCCTGGCATATTGCCTGCGTTAGCCAGCTTACACACCAGTCATACCTCGCTGCGACGAGTGAGAATTCTCTAGCCTAGTTTAGCCAGTTTTCTGTCTGGTGTGTTACCCACAGTGCGCAGCTCACACGACCAGCGGAGTTCCTGTCATAGCTCAACAATTCACGGTTATTGTAGATAGACAAGGAGTTACTATGGCGCTCTCTGTGTGGCTCCTGCTGCTGATGGTCTGCAGAACACAGGCTTCTGTTATCTTCAACGTCCAACAGGCTTATTCTTATGGCACAGGCACCTACTATACA
>NW_005187632.1:851502-860428 GCF_000239375.1 Pundamilia nyererei | reverse complement strand
GTATATGTCTCTTTTCACTTAAAAAACAAATGTCTACAGTTTTCTTATATTCATTTGGGTTGTACTTGTCAGGAGTGTCGTGTGTGGAGATGAGGAAGAGATGATCCAAACGCTGACTCACGATGCAGGATAATGATGCTTTATTGTAGGCTGGATGAACAGAACATGAACTGAAATGACTGACTGGATGACTGAACTAACTGGCTGGCTGATTCACTGGATTGACTGGACATGCGGGAAAGACGACATCAACATCAATGATGCGACGATGAACAGAAGGAAACTGAGGACTTAAATACTCTGACAGATGAGGATGATAATGAGAGACCAGTGAGTACACAGCTGAACATAATCTGGCTAAGGACGCAAGAGACGAGCTGACACAGGAAAAACAGGAAGTGAGAACAACATTGATGTGGCAACATAAACTAAACGTGACAGAACAAAAAGCACTGGGTCAGCGACCCAGGAACCCTGACAATACTTTTGCAAACCACTGCACTATCACAGTTCGGGAGTGTATGACTGCTTCTGGTACATGCTCAAACTTCTTTGATACCTATTTAACACATAGCCAGTCTCATTGGCTGCCCACACACCCAATAATTTTATTACTGTCAGAAGTTGGATGGTCTTAAATGGAAATCTGTATTTGACAATTCAGTCTCCATGTGTGAACCTCACTGCAGGCTGAGGGAAAACTGCTGTCTTTGCATGGGCCCATTTTCAATTCGAGAAAGTAGATACTGCATGATAATGACTTCAACCAGTGTAAGCTAGATAAGCTACAAGTGCTAACAATAATAATATCTTCTTTAAAGAGTCTGCAGCATACTATTAAACATTTCCAGTTAAGATATTGTTAACTGCTGCATATCTGGAAAGGCTGAAGGTCACTTTCTACTTGTCAGTTTTTGTTGTATTTCAATCATGAACTCAAATGTGAAAAACAAAACAAAACATCAGATTTCCATGAACTATTATAAACTTTGAATGATATTGTCTGTTTTCAATGTTCTTTCTTTGCTTATCTTCAAAAATGTAAAGAATAAGCTGATTTATTTCCACAGTGGAACCAAGTATCACGCTGAGCTTCGATGCATAGTTGTGAGTGTTGATGTCAGTGAGTGCAACTTTTCTTTGTTTTAATGTCAACAGTTATTTACTGGATTAATATTGTTCACTAATAAGCTTTTATTTTGACTTTATCTAGAGGGTTACTACACCAACACCTACAACAGCCAACACACCAGTTTGTGAGTAACTAATGACAGAGTTAGCCTACGTTGATAGACTTTGGGCAACTTGGAGAACCCCAAAAAATGGGAGCCCAGGCCTTTGAGTTCCAGTTTTCCACTTAGGCTGTGCTCACTCTTAGTCAGTGTTGGGAAGGTTACTTTTAAAATGTATTCCACTACAGATTACAGAATACATGCCCCAAAATGTATTTCGTAACGTATTCTGTTACATTACTCAATGAGAGTAACGTATTCTGAATACTTAGGAGCAGAGATGGGCAGTAACGCATTACGTAATCTGATTACTTTTTAAAAGTAACTAGTAAAGTAAGGGATTACTATTGCAAAAACGGTAATTAGATTACCGTTACTTTCCTGTAGGAACGCTGCGTTACTGCGTTACTAAAACCGTGATTTTTTGCGAGAATGTCTCATGACAGTGACGTAAACGAGTGCGCCGTTAGTGACAACAGCTGTGTGCAGATCAACAATGGATCACATATCGAGTGTGGGAGAGAGTATGAGCGTGCAGCGTTTAAAGCGTGGAAGTACTGACCTTACTTTGAGTTTGATTCCATAAAAAGTGACAAAAACATTAGTGTCCGTTGTGCGTGGGAAGAAAACTTCTTTTTACAGCGAAAAAAAAAAACCCCTAAACAAGCACCGAGTGCGCTACCACATAATGGGAAACTCACAGAGAAACTCGCGGATTCTTCCACTGACCGCTGCGGCACACCTGCACCAGGGTAAACCTCCGCCTACGCCACTCCTGCTTTACAGGTGAAAATAGAGCAACAGGACCGCTAGTCTTTGACTTTATTTATTTTCTGCTGTGTTTTACTTGCATCTATTTGAAAGAGTGAGTGTTAACACAAAAAATATTTTATTTTATGTGCTGGAATGTGCAGAAAATAGGTTTAAATGATAATTTCTTCAAGTCAGAGAATGTTGCATATAATTTAATTTTTACTTGATGCATAAAGTTAAAAGATTAAAACTGATAAAACAAGTTAAAAAAAGAGACTTTTCCATTTGATTACATTTTGTATGATGGATTATGCAGAAAAAGTAGAATTGGACTGAAAGATCTATCGCTTTATCACCTATTCAGGTTGTAAATCGTGTTTTTAAAAAGTAACTAAGTAATTAATTACTTTCGAAAATAAGTAATCAGTAAAGTAACGGGATTACTTTTTGGGGGAAGTAATCAGTAATTAATTACTGATTACTTTTTTCAAGTTACTTGACCAACACTGCTTAGGAGTACTTAATTAGTTACTTATTAGTTAAGGTTTAAGGACATTAGGTAAGGCTGCACTTTTTGCAGCGATTTCATATAGAAACTATTCTGTGCGTATATAAAACAGGTCTGCAGCTCCGAACCGTAGTAAAGGGACCTCTGGCTAATACGTCGGGTTCCATGTAAGAAAATGTTAGACAGCAGGGATAAACACTCTAAAACGCTCTAAACACTATAGATAATCATACAGTTTAACTCGTTCCCCTTCACGCTGAGCCTATTAGTGGCACTTCCTCAAAGAAAAGCATTTCATCACTCCAATCTTCTTCAGTCTCAGCTGAATGCAGCTTTCCTCAACCTTATAAACAGTACATTTGCATAAGGACCGAAACTCGCATCACTGATGAACAATGAACTGTGAGGTCGGTTTCTTGATCATTAATATTCAAATTGTCATAAGCATTGATCAATCACAGTGATTGGGGAAACCTGAATTCAGATGAGATTGAAGAAGGTTGGAGTGATGAAACGTTTCTCCCAGTGAAAACACTAAGTCCGGATGAGCAGAATCAACTTTTTAGGATTTCTTTAACCGAATGATTGAGCATGCATCAAGACATAAACTCATTCATTAAATTTGCTTTCCATGAACACAGCTTCTAAGATCATGTTCTGTCACTGCCTCTGTGACTCTAACTCAGAGTCACTTAGTCCAGAAATTAAAGCAGCACTGGTGAAAAGGGACTCCCACCTGATGTCCTTCTACAGTTGCGACACAGTGAGATGCAGATTGGTGCAACTGCAGTGCCCTGTTATGACGCATAAAAATATGCATTTCATTTCAGTGACTTGATCAAATACTTCTGATGTAAAAAAAATTTTTTTGCATTTTGAATTTGAAAAAGTCATTGGTGATGCCAGATATTTGATCTTGTACTGAAAAGGTGTTTCTTTACTTGTTTAGATTATTTAGCATTATTGTATTAGCAAATGGTGTTCTGGGCACATTTTCACTTTAGGTAGGACTTTAGGAACACATTTCCATTAAGATAAAAGCAACAGTATTGTCCATAAAAGAAATTAACTATGATGTGGCTAAGAAAAGTGTGGGTAATACATTTGTGGAGTACCAGTCACTCTCCTTTGTCTTCTCCAGGTATTCCTGTGTATCGAAGCAGCTGACTGCTACTTAAAGGTTCTGGAAGGGACCAAGGAGAAAGTAGGAAGTGGGAATTTTAAGTTCGTATTTGGGATTTGTAGGGTTATATCATTTTAAATTAGATATAGGGTTTATGTATACTTTGGAAGATAGTTTCAATCATAAAATATGATATAAAATGGTTTTGTGGCTCAATTGCCACTTTAGAAAATGTGGAAACAGCCGTGGCAGGTTATGAGCAAAGTGTGGCTCATCAGCAGCAGGATATTAAGGTTTTGGCAATTACCCAATTACTTCTGGTTTTATTTTGCTGCTGTTAGGTCACTAGTGCCCACAGAGCCGCTATATTAAGATTTGTAAATTAACATTTTGACTAATAAAAATAATTACACTTGGCATTTGTTAAATCTTAAATCTGTGAATCTCTTTAAAATAAGCCTTAAATGTCATCGCTGTGCAAGGGCAGGCAGAAATGCTGGACCCAAGAGCAGGACACACGGAGGCAAAGTGAACTTGTAGATGCTCAGCTTTATTACTGGTTGCAGGCAAAACAGAAAACTGGCTAAACCGGACACGAGACTAACAGGCAGATAGAACACACAGTGAAAGACAATGGACGAAGCGACACGGAACTAAGGGAGACTCTGACATAAATACACAGAAGGCTAACGAAGGACATAAGGACACAGGGAACGATTACACATAACAAGACAGGGAGGACATGAAGCTGAAAATACTGACTCAAGACGCGAACCTTAAACATAACACACAGAATCAGCCGAGAGGAGCACATGACGGGATGAGGTAAACATGGAACACAAGAAGTCGGAGCAAAGCACAATAACTCACATCACTAAACACACAGCGGGAGACATAGAGGTTCCTAATACTCATTTGTAGACTCTAGCAAGACATCACTACAGCTGGGAAACCATGAACCACAGATTGGTGCAACTGCAACACCCTCCAGTGACACAACATAAACATCAAATCAATGACTCATGTTTGATTTCTGCAAGGCTTGATTCTGATGTGATTTCTCAGCAGGAACAAGCTTTGGATTTGAAAAATAATTTAAGTCAGCTATTTAAAGTTAATTCATCCCATCATTTAGTCAGTGCTGAGCACATTTGGTAGTGTGTTTTTGAGTGGGTCTGTGAAATGTGATGGGTTTTTGGGAGAAAGGATGAGTGACTGGGCTCATAATTTTGAAATCAATGACCTGACTGTTGAACACCACAGCCCCGTGTTTCAGTACCATCTGGGAAGAATGTGATTGCTAACTGCTTCATTTTTCAGCATAGCAATAATCACAAATACACTGCCAATGCAGTAAAATGCAGCAAATGCACTTGGATAGAAAAACACACAATAGAACGCAATCACTCTGGGATTGGCCTCCCTAAATCTTAGATCTCAACATTATTCAAGTAGTGTGAGATCACCTTGATAGAGAGGACAACAAAATGCAGCCAACTTGCAAAGAAGAGCTTTGAATGTCCTCATATTTGGACATACTAAGTACTGACATTCAAGTTTTTTAGAGTTAGATTTGCCTATGATTTTACCATCACAAATCCATTGAAAAGCTGTGAAGAAACACAAAAAAAAAATACTATAAACAAACATAAAAACATATATTGAAGTTTCAACTGCTTTAACTGAATAAATATGGGAGAAGGTACTTTTAATCCCATGTAATCTGTGCTATCTCTAGCTACTCATGTCTGTGCTTGTCCTGCTAGAATTGTTAGAACGTGCAGTGGTCAATATTGTTAATCACACTATTTTCTATCCTATATAGCTAATATACTCAAATTAGTTGATGTAAATGGGAGTCTTCTTCACACAAAAAGGTTAATTATGGTTCCACATGGGATAAAGTGGCAGGAGTGAGCAGCAGTACAACTGAGCAGTAGCAGATTTAAAGTGGCAGTTGGCACAGTATTGCACGGAGTAAGGGTTTTTATTTTTATTTAAATACTAATAAAAATGAAGTGACCAGTGCAGAGTGTAGTACTTGAGAAACTGTAGGACAGATTCTGAGTGCATCCTGTGGAGTGTGTGTGTTTAAGTGTTGTGGTTGAGGTGTCGAATGGCTTGATGGTAAAAGCTGTTTTTGAGTCTTGTAGTCCGTATAAGACAGATGTCCTGAGTGGAAGGAAGCCTCATGCCTGCGATGTGCCTTCGCCACCCTCTGTAGTGATTTTCGGCTGCTGGCAGAGGAGCTTCCATACCAAACTGTAATGCAGCTCGTCAGCAAGCTCTCAACATACAGACCTGGATGACCTCTGATTTCCTACTTTTAAATTCAGATAAAATTGAGGTCATTGTACTTAGGACTAAAAATCTTAGAAATATGGCATCTAACTAGATACTTACTCTGGATGGCATTAGCTTGGCCTCCAGTAACACTGTGAGGAAACTTGGGGGGTCATTTTCGATTAGCACAGGGGTCGGCAACCTGCGGGTCCGGAGCTGCATGCAGCTCTTTAGTCTTTATACTGCGGCTCCGCAGTTATTTACTGGATTGATATCGTTCATTAACAAGCTTTTATTTTGACTTTTACTTTGTGTACAGAATTATCAACACCAATACCTACACCAGCCAACACACCAGTTTGTGAGTAATTCATGAGATTTAGTCCAGCTTGACAGGTTTGGGGCAACAGTGACTTGTTTGTTTCAGTTAACTAATAGCTGTTAAACAAAGCCTAGAAGTTAATATAAAGTAAGTTAGGGAGTAACAAATGTTATACAGGAGCGGTGAAATTTTAGGGGCTTTTATGTCATCTAGCTAGGAAGCTAACCTACAGTGTGAATAATGACCAGACAAGTTCCTGGATTAAATCTTTTATGGTGTTAAATTTACCTTGTATATCTACCATTGTGTTTTATCTAAACGTAAGATCCCCTGATTTTTGTCAAATGCAGCTGCTTGCAGCAATGTTAGCTGTGTAAAGCAGAGACTCATGGACAGATTACAACACACTGTATGACTGGTTTGCCTGTCACCAAATTATAAATGGATTTAGGCAAAATTGCTTTTCATGTTTTGAGTGATCTCTGATTAAACAGACAGAAGACAATTCTGACCTATAACGTGGAATTTTTGTATTTCTAGATGTTGCAGGTCTGAAAATGAAGCTTTCCTCTTTAGTGGGCTTGTCTCAGATTGATAAAGACACCCTCCTAAATCAGGTTAGTCTGTTCTTATCTCATCTGAAATCTTAGTACTTGGGGAAACTGAAAAAAATCGTAATCCCAGACTGATATTATATAGATTAAAAAATGCTAAATTTGCTTAAAGTCTTGCCTCAATAAATGTTTTTCTTAAATCTATTAAACGTTTCTCTGAGTGTTTTCTTGTGCTCTGCTCTAAACACTAAAGATCCTAGTCTAACTCATTGGCATTCCCAGTGTGCCGGATAGTGACATTTTGTCCACATAATGAGGCATAAAAGGACCCAGTGGACCTGAGTGTAGTTTACACTAAGCAGAGAAAGTGACTCTAACTCGGTCTTCCTTTTTTTAATCCATAGATTAAATCAGCACTGGTGAAAAATGGACTCCCACAGGACGTCATTCTACAGCTGAGAAGCAGTGACCCGCAGATTGGTGCAGCTGCAGCGCCCTCTAGTGGTGCAGCATAAACAGTGACTAGTGTGTGATGTCTGCTGAGGCTTAATAATATACTTCTGATATGATTTCTCAGCATTAGCAAGTTTTGAAAAAAATCATTGATGATGCCAGATGTTGGTTGTTGTACTGACAGAGGTGTTTCGTTTAGAGTTAGCATTATTGTATTAGCAAATGGTGTTATGGGCACATTTCCAATTTAGGTAGGACTTTAGGAAAATATTTCCATATTAAGATAAAGAGACAGTATTGTCCATGAATGTAATTTACTATGATGTGGCTACAAAAAGTGTGAATAATATATTTGTGGAGTAGCAGTCACTGTCCTTTATCTCTCCGGGGTATTTTATTATTAATCCTTTATTTATCCAGGTAAAAATCTCATTGAGATTAAAAATCTCATTTACAAGAGAGACCTGTTCATGTGTATCTAGGAACTTTAATGCTTCTTAAAGGTTCTGGGAGGGACCAAGGAGAAAGTTTGGTGCTTGGATATTTTTTTTAGCTGTTATTGGGGATTTTTAACATTAAATAGTTTTAATTCAGATATAGGGTTCGTGTATACCTTGGCTGATTGTTTTAATCATGAAATATGATATAAAATGGTTTCATGGCTTAATTGCTGTTTCGGAAAGTGTGAAAACACCCCTGGTAGGTTATGAGCAAAGTGTGGCTCATAAGTTGAAAGTTATCACACACAAATGGAGACCATGTGCAAAAGCGATGAACCTACTCAGGAGTGACTGAGTAGGTTCAGTTATGGATGTTTCAAAGCTTAGCGTCAGACTTGTTTTCTGTGATCACAGCTCCGAAAAAAAAAATGCCAATTGCCAAAACAATGTGCTGCCACAAGATGTCACTACTGAGAGGCAGCATGTCTCAGACCGGTGCACCTGCAGCGCCCACTTGTGAGACAGCAAAAGCAAAAACTTAAAAAGACTCATGTTTCATGTCTGATAATGTTCAGAATATTTAGAAATTCCTGCCTTTGTTGTTGTTACCGCTGTTGGATGTACATGTAATGCTAAAATAAAGTAAAACCACACAAACCACCGTGAAAAACCAAAAGGAGCCAAAGTAGTTTAAAAGACATCAGTTTAATTCAAGGTGAACGATCCAGAGCAGCATATCAAAAGAAATGATACACAGGTCACGGTTTCAAGGTTGTAACATGACATAAATAAAACATCAGTGAGCTGTAAACTTGTTCATCATGAAGCCGCATGATATTAAACTCTGTTTTTTGGGCTCTGAAACTTTTTTTTTTTTTTTAGCCAACCAACAACCCAATCTGAAAACACATCTTCCCAGATCTCAAAATACTGTTTTTCAAAGTTTTTTGGATTTGGTTCAAATAAACAAAAAATTACAAAAAAATATCTTCTGATTTAGCGCTTGTGTTTGACTGGCGGCCAGCTATTAATTTCAGGCCCTCTTTGTGTGTGCGCACATTCCTTCTCGCTGTCTAGTAAACCAGCACCGAGATGCGCCTGTTTTGTTTTAGCTAGCAACATCTATGCTGGATTTTAACAGAATCAGTTATGAGGAGGCGACTGCCCCGACATGGATCAACAAAAACAAGCGCTGATGATACAAACACACACCTGGACAAAAACATTTACAGTTTAAAATGTTTTTTTGTGGGGGGGG
>NW_005187632.1:824323-851482 GCF_000239375.1 Pundamilia nyererei | reverse complement strand
GGGGGGGGGGGTTAGGTGTTGGACAAATTTGAGGTACAGCTGGTTTCGTTTGTGAGTGATTATATTAGACTCTTTGTTCAGCCCTGAATAAACCCTCAATTAGACCAAAAATAATTTTAAGGAGAGAATAATTAAAACATCAAACCTTGTGTACCTCTGGACTTCTCTGACGTTCACAAGATCAAAAACATTTCAAACCTCGTTTTGCTTCAAACTGATCAAAAACAAAAAAAAAAAAGACTGCAGGAACTGTCCCTTCATGAGAATTGCACATCATTGATAGAAAATATGAACTTTCCTATTTACAGCTAGCAGAGACCCGACCTGGGCGGACTGAGTGTTTCTGTCTGTCATGAGAAAAGTTACGAGAAACTTTCAGGAAGCCTTTCCAACATCCTCTGCAGTCACTATAAAAGTTCAAAATCACACAGAAATAAGGCAGCGTACAGCTCGAAGAACGTGCTTTCACACTGTGAACAACATGCAGCTAAACTTAAGATCCAATGTGCAACATAATTCTAAATAAATTAGAATGAGACGAACAGTAAAAGCCTCATTTACACCTATGATTTTTCTCTTTAAAAGGTCCAAAAGCCTTGGAGAACTGTCCCAAGCATTTGTAGCCTTTACACGGTCCACATGTTGCATTTACCTGGCAGTAAGGCCCGCCTCACAGCTGAGCAACACGAGATTCTACTTTCTTTGACAGTTTGGAGGAAAATGATGAGCTTAAAGGCTAAATTTAAACTAACATCTGAAAGTTAGAAAATACTGAATCTTTAATAGTATCAATGTTCCAGAAGCCTTGTATTTTTCCTCGTGTGGGGGGATCTTTGTGAGAATCACCCAACTGTGCAAGTGTTTAAGAATAATTTCCTGGTGTGCACTTAAGCTAGCAGTTTATTAGCTTATCTTTCCGTAAAGCTTTGAAACACCTGACCCCATAAGTCTACGGAGTTCTTAATAAAGCCTATGCTGGTTGTTAAGCCTTAATTATACTTTCTGCAGCCAGTCCGCTGGTATTTAAGTGACATAAATTTTCTTCGTCAGACAGTGAGTGCCAGGGTCTATCCAGACATCTGCCGACCTGCATGTTTCTTCTGACTTAATGGACTCATCTGCTGAGACATTACATTAAAATATAGCAACTCTGCCATCATGTCTCCATCTGTCCATGTCCGAGTATAATCAGGACTTAAACCAGCTAGCCACCCAGTTACACTGAAAGTGGCCAGAGACTGGTTCAGACTGAGCCAGTGCAATGCCACAGTGGCCTCCAGTCTACCTCAAATCAATTCCCATTTAAAGATGAGCTTCTCTCTGGAAATATTGTCATAGCAGACTTAACTTGTAACAAAAATGCTGGTGTTTCTTTTGGAAAATCTTACTATGTTAGTTAGCCCTGACCCTGAAAGGATGCTTGAATTCAACATTCTGACAAGTTTATTGCAATCAATTTCTGTCATGTTGTTGCAGTGTAGGTACATTTAGCCTAATTTCTCAACTTGCACAGTCAAACAATGTTTTCTTTAGCATAGCCAAGTAATTTTTCTAGCTAAGTCTAAAAAAAAAAGAAAAAAACCCTTGTGATCGTCCAATATTGTGTGACTCCAAAGAAGATACCTGCAGGCTAGACAAAAGTGGCAGTAGTAGCACTTGACGTAGAGCTCCACCTTTGGCCTTCAAGCCACTTTCATTGGTTGACACCACACATCGCTATGCTGATTTTGGATAAGCTAATTTCTAGGTCCAATGCTAAGCTAAGCTAAGCTAAGCTAAGCAGCCACTAGTCCCAGATCTACATATTTTTTCAGATATGTGGGATGTCCACATTAACAACAACAACAACAAAAAAAACAAAAAAAACGTAGCAGTACATGTGTGCTTCAACATTTTTTTGACTCATTCTTACTGTAAAAATATTTAGTATAATTTCAAGTGTAACGTTTAAAGGTCAAAATAAACTATGCATTTCTGCACCAGCAGCCCCACGTTGTTCACAATGTGAATGCAGAACTAGAAGTCTTTCTACAGCTGTTTCATAACATCTCTCTAATCTTTAATATTTTGCCTTTAAATTGTTAATAAATATCCAAAAGCATGTTAAAATATAAAAAAGGCAGATTAAGTCATGTAACTTCATCTCTCAGCTGGAAAGTTTTGATCGAAACCTCTGAGGGCTGCAGCGAGTACTCTGAGAAAATGGACAATTCGCAGAATATTGTTCAGCCCAGGTTGAACAAGGAAATGAAAAAATATATACAAACATACATAAAACACACAGAGGGTGGAGCTGCCTTCATGTCTGACCTCTGACTCTTTCCAATACAAAGCCACCAGTTTACTTTATAAAATGTATCACATGATCACCATCATTCATTTGAGACCGTTTCCTGTGTTAAAAATACAATGTGCTGATAAATCGCCCGACTCTGGTCATATATACTTTCAAATATATCCAAGTAACAGGTCAGCAGTGAAAGGCAGCCCCACCCCTCACATAAAAACACACACTTGTTAGAGTTAATTCCACAGAATAGTTAGAAACCATAACTAAGTTAAGAGTCGTCCCTTCACTGAGATAACGCAGAATACTCACTGGTGAACTCTGAGTTTGTGTTTCACTGTCAAACAGATTTCAGTGTAGTAAATCCTTTCCCCCCCAAAAGCAGCTTCTTTTTTATACCTTCAATTGCACCAAACTATATATGTGTGTGCATGTGTGTGTAATAATAGTGTAAGAAATCTGCAAATGTAACAAAGTTTAGTAGCACGTCAAACAGAAGAATGAGTAAAAAAACAAAAACCCTAAAACAAGAATTCAACATTCCCACACACGCTTGTCATCCTGGACATGACTGCACAGGAAGCTAATGCATTTATGTTTCAGAATAAAACAAATGAATGTTATAAATATAGAAACCATTTAAGATTGGTTGAGCACGAGAATAAAAATAGATAATTAATTGCCCTCCACGTAAACACGTTAATAAACTATGTGACTAAAAGTATTTGGATGCTTCAGTTAGAGGGCTTATTCATTCCCAATAGAGCCCTACCATCAAAACGTACAAATATCCCTGTGGATAAACTTTCTGGTTGAACACCAGCGTAGATTGAAGAAGCCTAAGTACTTATGGCCACAAAGCATACCATGGTAAACAGTAGTTGCATAAACAAAATTTAAAGCTTGACATGTTTTGCACCACAAGGCTTCACCAGTGTGGACGGAAAACAAACAGAGAAAACACACAAAACACACAGAACCTAACGAATTCAGTATCAGTGCATCCCGAATAATTAAAGCTCGACTGTACATAAAAACTCAAATAGTCTCTCTATCGTGCTGCAGTGTATGATTAAGAAACACTGAGATGAACCAGGAAGCTGAACTGACCTATTTTAGAAACTTCCTGTGGAGGCTGATGAAAGCTTGAGTGGTAAAACAATCACCAGCATAAATACTGGTTGAATAAAGCAGTAAAGCACTGGGATTTGACTGATATCTGACTGTTAGTGGACATCAGCTGGTCACAGTAGCTGAAACGTCACAGGCATTTTAATTAAAGAGTAACTCAAAGGATGGTTTTCCTCTTCTTACACTCACGGGATTAAAGAACGGCTCCATACCCATATTTGGAGGAAGTTTCGGACAGGTGAGGTTACACGCTCTCTGTACAAATGATACGTTTCGCACATACACAAATGCACAGAGTGACCAGGGGCAGCCAATGAGAAGAAAGCTGTCTTAAAGTGGGAGGAGCTTTATTTAATATAAATAAGGCTTATTTTTAATTTTAAATCATGCAAAGCTGGTCGTGTAGTTTCACCTGCTCACTGGGGTCATGCGATTGTTGGGATTTTGTCTGTATTACTGGAGGGTCTTTACGTTACAAGCCCCTTGACCTGACTGTTGCTGTGATTTGGCGCTACACAAATAAAACTGAATTGAACAGAATAGAAAAGTAATTTCCATGAATAAAAATCTGGAGGTTTAACTAAATTTTAAGCATCGTGCCATAAAGAGAGATGTCTCACAAGTATGACGCCAAGCTCAGTCTCATAACTCAGCTATATGAAATCTATTGTTAAAGGCAGAGCTGATGGTGATCAGCGTTTGAACTGAACATGAAAGACAGGCATCGACTCACCCTCACAACACGAGGAATCACAAGGTCAAGTTCTTCGCCTGTCAGGATTTAAACCCTGGTCAGGTGACTTGTACCCGTTTTTGAGTTACTCTTTAAAGAACATTGAAGCGACTGCGCATCTCGTTTTCCCCCCTCCCACAGCTTTGGACGCACTTGATGTGCATGTTGCATTTACGTCTCTTTAGCAGCGCCTGTCGTTGGGTTTAGTGGACATTATATTTAGACCTTTTTAATTCAGCCTGTTTAGTGTGAAACTGTCTAAAAGCCACACCAGTCAAATCCCAGAGTCCACACAGGAGTAGCTCTTTCCTATAACTGCTGGTAATAAAACTGCACATCAGGACACATCGGGGGGCGGTCAGTGCTCTTTCCTCGTGCCAGGAAAGATGAGAAATAGGTTTTCATGAACATTGTGTTTAGGTCCTGGAGGAGAGTCATACTTGGTGCATTATTCATTCATTCATTCACACCTCGGCCTTCATCCCTTTTACTCTCACCCCCTCAGTTCCAGAGATAAGACATCATAAATATGCAAAAAATTCATTCACGCGCTCACACAAGCACACAAAAACCTCCCTCGCCTTCCCTTTTTCTTCTCTCTCCTCTCCGTCCCCTCTTGTGCCCACGAGTCAGACGTCGTAGTCAGGCAGGGCGGAGTAGGTGATGCCTCCGACTGACGGAGGGCTGGAGTGGAGCGGGAGAAGCCAGCAAAAGACCGACCCTGCAAAGACGGAAAGAGAGATGAAACAGTGCTTTATGTATTTGGAGCGCCGGCGAGACGTAGGTGTCAAAAGATCAGCGCACCTCTCCCAAAGACCTCCCGCAACAGGGCCAGCTTCGGCTTGCGGGTGTGTGAAGGGTGGTGAGGCAGCTGTGAGGAGGGGGTGGAGGATGAAGAGGACGAAGAAGCCCTGTCTTTAATCATCAGCCTGTTTCTCATCTGCTCGATGGGAGTCTCGTCTGTGATTATGGAGACCAGCTGAGAGAAGACAAACCACAAACGAGGGCACATGATTTTTTTCCTTTTGTTTCTTTAAGGAGCTTCAACGTTACTGGCAGAAAACAGACAGTCGTCTTCTTAATTTCACATGTTTGACCTGCGCTACCCACCGGTCAAACATGCGATATAGTAACGTTTCTTTAACACCGTTTAGGGTTTTTAAATGACAGCAGTGTTTTACTCTACTAATCCAAAGATCTACATAATAGGAATGCAATCTGTATGTGTAGGGCTTTTATTGTGAAAGACAAAGACAGGAAGAAGCTGTGTACTGCATGAGGGATGACTTAAAACATGCCTGCATCACCTCTGACTGACTGCATGTTTTCATTAGACTGATCTCTAATACTTAAAAGTGTGTGTGTGTGTGTGTGTGTACACGTGTACCTGATCGTAGAAGATGACCATGACAAACACACCAAACAGCACCGACTCCACGAGGAGGATGATGTAATGCGCCCTGAGACAAAGAGAAGGAAACTGTCACAAGCCTGACGCTTCACCCTGAAAACCAGCCGTCACAGGTCGCTCTGTCTCACACTATCAGGTGTTTGCTGGGCGTCTCCTCGCTTTCCTTCTCTGCGTCACCGCCTCGCTCGTTCCTTATTCTCCACACCCACGCCGACACCACCAGCACCATGGAGTACAGGCTGGCCATACCTGCGCACAGACATCACGTCACAAATCACAGCCTGAGAATCTCTACCTTCACTTTTCAGACTGAGGTGAAAGCAGCAGCAGCAGCTCACCACATTCCCAGAGCGGACCTTTGTCTGCGATTTTGTGAACACCTCCAGCGTGTGAAAACTTTACACGCTGGAGGTGTTCACAAACTTTTTTTTTTTGCCTGTCCCGTTTGGCTCTTTTGCCATCAGAATTGTTGTCTAAAGGCAAAGAAAGATGCCCAACGGATTTACTTTACCAAATTGACCATCCCAGCCTTGCCGTAATGGTCCATTTGATTCACCTTTTATTGTTTATTTTATTTTCACTTGCTGAATACGGGACAGACTTGACTGGGGGAAAGAAGGGGAGAAAGAAAGAGGGAAAGAGAAACAGCTGAGAAGAGGGACGGGGGAGAAGGGCAAAAGACAAAAACCAACAGAACGGGCAGAGAAAAAAAAATGCATATATCAATCACCTGGATCACCTGCTGAGAAAGAAAAAAGAGAGCAAGCAGAAGAGAACAAGAGCAATAGAATAAACAACATCACAATGATATATGGGAATATGACAGTAAATACTAAATGTTAAACATTATTGTGCAGCACATAAGATCAACAGAACACAGTGTGCTTTGAAGTAGGAGCCAAAAAGGGTGTAGTTTGTGGGTGTGATCACCCGTGTGTACACCTGTGAGCATGGACGCGCTTGTTTTTTTGTTTTGTTTTTTGTTTTTTTAAAAGGTTCCTTCATGTAATAATCTGCTAGAGGGTGTGGGGGGGGCCACAGCCCCGTCCTCCAGGGCATGAAGCAGGTATGGAGGAGATCAAAACTCCAGACATCCAGAGGCCCCCAGAACACAAGAGACCAAGGAAGACCAACAGAGGGGCAGCCGCGCCACTGTCCCGGAAAGAGCTGAAGAGAGTCCCAGATGAGGGCTCACTCAGCAGCCGCGGAGCAGAAGCCAGGGGGAGTTGCAGTGACGCGCCCGTGAGCTCCGCCGGCAGCCAGCTGTGCCTGAGTGACCGAGCCCCAGGCCGAGAGGCCGGGGGCACCCCACCTCCGAAGTGGCCCGAGCGAGCCCCAGGCTCCAGGCGGCCGCCAAGGAGTGAGCCGGTGTGTACCTGGACGCCCATCCCCGGACACAAAGAACCACCAACGCACCGATGTCTGAGGGAGTCCGCCACTGGCAGGGGAAGTGGTGGTGGGGGG
The DNA here is from genome assembly GCF_000239375.1 of Pundamilia nyererei. Classification (NCBI taxonomy): domain Eukaryota; kingdom Metazoa; phylum Chordata; class Actinopteri; order Cichliformes; family Cichlidae; genus Pundamilia; species Pundamilia nyererei. The sequence goes on along the minus strand of NW_005187632.1, from coordinate 844,456 downwards.
AGATAGGCCTCCAAACCTTGGAGGGCCTGAGATGTCCCCAGAGAGGTGGCACCTGACACCCAACCTGACATATAGACACAGACATACAGGCACACACAGATACAAACATCCATTCCCACCCTCATGCTCTCATATGCACTTACTCCACACTCAACCGACGTGGAGACAGACATAAAGAGACGCTGTACACACGATCACACTCCCCAAGCGTACTCTACGAACCGGGTCTAGGTGCCCCCGCCCCTGGAGGGGGGAACTGCACCCAGACCCAGGTGGTGTTTCCCTTTTCCCTGCGGTGGGGGGAGGCAGACTGCCCCCCCACCGCAGGTGTTCACAAACTTTACACAAAACTTTTGTGTGTTTTCTAAAAAGTCATCATTTCGACAGGCAGTGTGAATTGTGTGCTCACCAGTGTAGAAGAGAAACTGGATGAAATACTTCTGGTTTAGCTCCCCGACACAATTATTGATCCTAAAAATGACACACGCACATCAGAAAAGCACAGATGAGAAGATGCTGGAGAGAGCGTAAAGGTGGGGGGTGGCAGGCCGACGGACAGACGAGGGCGTGTTCTCACCAGGGACAGTGGTGGTCCATGCGGCGTATGCACCTCTGGCAGACACGGCAGTGATGCGCTCTGGGGGGTCTGTAGGTTTCGCAGCGACTGCACACCGTCCAGCCCTCGCAGCCCTGAACACAGCAGCGCAGCAGTTCATGTGTTAAAACCTCAAACACTCCCAAGTGCAGGCTGAGGGTGAGGAGGAGCAGCTGCACGTGCACCAATCATTTCTGCTTTAAAGTTTAAAAAAATAAAAAAATAAAAATCATACAATATGATCCAAACTTATAGGCATATCCTTATAGGCACGCATTCAGGGTTTCCTTTTTTGGCAGGAACACACTTTACAGACAGCTGTAAGCTCGTAAGCGCATAATAACACGCTGTGAAGCAGACACGAGTGCAGCTGCTGGGACGTGAATGAAGGCGCGCTGAGATAAACACGGTGCAAACCTGGTAAAATTACAGCTCAGAGTACAGCTGCCATCCACCGACACTCCCTCTCTGTCATTAGCGTTCAGCTTATTTTTGCTTATTTTCAAGCCACAAACATCACTGCTGAGTTCAGGGTGGGAACAAAAGTAGGAATTTGGAGCTCTTCCAGTGTTTGTTCTTTTAGCGTCAGTCTTGCTCTCATACAAGTTTTTATAATCTGTGGGATTAAAAACAACAGCTATCATTCTGGTTCTGCTCTTAGCTGTAAAGAATACATTTTTAAAGCTGCCCACTTCCCACATATAAAAATCAGCACTTTCCCCCCTCAAACCTGCAGAAATCCATCCACACGTTTCAGTTCTCCCTCCCTCTCTCACCTCCAGGTCATTAAAAATGCAGACGGCGCGGCGTCACATCACCCCGACTCGAAAGGTTTCACTGATACTGAGAGGTGAACTGCTGTCAGCCTGCAGCAAACTACGCTACAGATTAGTGACGGATCTTTTCAGTCAGTTTGGTGTAGATGAACTCGATGGATGGAAACGCAGTCATTGGTCCAAATAGGCCAGCAGCCGGCCAATTAGGTTACCCAAGACTAGGGCTGTGCGATATGACCAAAATCTCATATCCCGATATAAGAATTCTATCGTCCGATAACGATATAAATCACAAAAATGTAACATTTTCTGTAAATTCTGAATCTCGGGCAGCTCGACTTGCAGGAAGTGTTTCCAGCTGCGCGTCATGTAGCTGGAGTCGAGTGTTTTAACCGATGCATGAAACGATACATTTTTAGACATAAGTTGTAAAGGCCGCCGTTTTCTTTGTGAGTATTTATTACACAGCGTGCTGCGGGGAAAAGCCTGTTCTAACGTTTGAGTCTAAGGTTTATTTTTTAGCAGCTGACGGCTCTTTTTTGCTTCTCATCCGTAAATAACCTGCTCTTTCACGTGATTCAGTTTATTTTGAAAAGTCTCAACAGGATCTTGAGCTTTATTGTGAAAGGTTTATGTGGAACATAAACAAGCGGATACGCGATGGTTTTACCGTAGTTGTTGCTAACCACAATGCATAAAAACAGGCGCTTGTCCGTTCGTAGTGTGGTTATATTAAATATAAGAGAAAGAGAGAACTTTAGGAAATTAATATAACCACCACAGTGACCATCACAACCATGAAACAATATTGCCGTAAACAGTTTATTTTGCGACACCACGAAACAAACGATAGCGTAAAATGAAACGATAGATGTTTTTATATCGTCATCCGATATATATCGTTATATCGAACAGCCCTACCCAAGACCCTACCGTTTTTACCATCATCCTCAGCTGGCATGAACTGACACTCAGCTGTGCCGCATGTGTCTGAATTTTTATTTGACATCATCACTACAGCGACACCGGCCACACGTTTATGTTTCGTAGCGTGCGCGACGAGACGAGGCCGAGCACGACCGACAGTGAGAGCGGTGTGGGAGCCAGCGATTTAGATTTAGTACCAAAATAAAAGAGCCGCTTCAACCAAACACAAACTGGTGTGGAAAGAATTTAATAAACACCTGTCGAGTACAACCAGGCTACCAAAGAGGTGATGCTAGCAACGGGAGACGTGTGAACTGAAAGACCTGACCATGTGACCTGGAGCGCTTGTTAGCTGTGCTCCATACAACAGGAAGCTCAAGCTGCTGCTTCTTTTAGGAGTGATCACAATGGATCATCTCCATCTCACTATCACACCAACCCCTACATGTCCTCCTGGCTGGCAGCTCCATCCTCACCATCCTTTGTCTAATATATCCACTCTCCCTCCTCTGCACACGTCCGCACCATCTCAGCTCGACCTGAGCCGTCCCTCTGACGGACTCGTTTCTAATCCTGTTCATTCTGCTCACTCCCACTGAAAATCTCAGAATGACAAGAAGAGCTGACGGTGCTTTGAAATGACGGGTGTAGTTACGCAGGGATAAAGCAGGGCTCTGAGCAGCTGGTTAAGCAAGCCCAAGCCAACAAAATTACCAGGTCGTGCTGTCATCAGTGACAGCAGCTCATCAAAGGAAGGATGAAAATGCCTTTTATTTAACTGCACTTAGAAATACTGTTGTCTAGCAGGCTTCAATAAAACACTGTCCGGTATTTCCTCTACATCGTCAGAAATATCAGATTTCCCCGCTTGCAGTATCGTGATATCATTTTCAGGCTGAACTTGTTTTTCAACCTGCCGGCTCTGTGATCTCAGCCTCCGCTCATGTGAGAATCACATTCTTCTCCCGAGCGAGTGGGCGTCATCTGTGCCGCCTCCTTCCTGCTCTGTCCTGGCGGCTTTCTCCCCTAAACCACACGGAGGATTTTTCCAGCAGTCCGAACGCGTCTGATGCTGTCGTTAGGCTCTCAGTGCTACCCGTGACCGAGGAAAACTGCGGAAAACGTCCCCAAACCGATTCTCCTGAAACTTAATTTGTGTAAGTGTGCGCGTCTCATCAGGAGGATCACAAAGATTTCTGTGTTCTTGCGACTCACCCGCTCGTTCATCCGAGACGACTGAGAGCGGAGGTCCGAGAAGTCGATGGCCGTGTCAGGAAGAGGCACCATGCCTAAACACACAGACACAAAAGACATTTGTTTGGATGTTTCCACCCAGAACCCACAGCGTGTGCGTTTTCTTTTTCTTTAGAAAGATGGACTAGCAGTGAGAAACTCGTGCTACGTGTTTGTGAGCTGAATAGTGAAAGAAATTATGATGAAGAGCTGAAAAACTTTCAGAGAGGAAAGTTAGCGGTTTATAAAAAGTTATCTGCCTTACCCTGAAACAAAGGGAGACTGCTACCAGCCCTGAATGAACTATCAGTACGTTAAAAAGCGACACAGTTTCAGTTATTGTGCCAATGTACTACTTATAGGGTTGGGGAACCCTGCAGTGAGATGAGACTGAAGAAGTCATTCGGATGAGTGACCAAATGTTTGTCTCACTGAAAACGCTACGTCCAGATGAACAGAATCAACTTTTGGGGGTATAAAAGACAGACTTTAACTTTATGAGAGATAAATATGACACACAGGGCGTGTGTGTGTGTGTGTGTGTGTGTGTGTGTGTCTTACTGACCAGGATCTGAGAAAACAGCTTTAGAGTGGCAGGCTAGCAGCAGCAGCAGAATCAGGTTGAACACTGACCCGTGGAGAGTACACCACACACTGTCAGAGACAGAAGAGACATGCGATTATTACACTTCATCATTTAATCTTCTTAATAGAATTCAATTCAATTTTATTTAGATAATGCCAAATACCAACAGCAGTCACCTCTGGGTGCTTATGTTTAAGGTAAAGACCCTACAGCAGTACAATGACAGAAGTAAAGCAAGTTATTAGAGCTTTAGGGAGTCCACGGTACATTTCAATTCAATTCAATAAAACTTTATTGAAACTGAAGGTTGACCCCGAGGGAAATTGGGTAAATATCCTGTAAATGTTCATGATCACAAAAGACAAAGAAAAGCCGATTTATTTATTTATTTTTGCATTAAACTACAACTTAACTGAGCATAAGTTTCTCTGAAGGGGCTGGATGACTGCTCTGTAACTTTGACAACTTTACAATTTTAATAAAATACGTTTTACCGCAGAAATATTAGCCCTCATCAATGTCTCCTTTGCTTTCTAAATAGTCCTGGTTACAGCCAATATCATACAAAACTGCACAGAATAAGCACAAAGCACTACATTTGACTGAAAATAAGAGTACATACAAACATTTTGTGACGCTAACATTTAAAATATTTGGGTGGAAATTGAGGAAATGCGCGCTTCTCAGCTCAGGAAAGTCTGAATTTGGCATGAAGACTTGGTTAACGCAGTTTTGAATTTAGGACGAATTAAAGAGCAACTCTCGTTGATTTAGATGAAGCTGCGATTCTGGTTTTAAAGAGGATTTTTGTTCTCAGACACGCAGAGCAACTTTAAATCACCCAAAATTGTGAACGACAGCTGGACTCGTCGGCTCCGGAGCAGGCTAATGAAACGCCTCAGCTACGAAAACAAACCGAAAGCCACCTGTGATGGAGCGCGAGCCCGGTTACAAAACCAAAGACGTGAATAGGAACGCGATTAAAGCCACATTACAGTGAGAACAAACGAGATTTGATTTAGTTTCACTGCGCCGAGGGTGAAATCGTGAAGATGCCGTTACTGTTGATCTGTTTGCTGTCAAATGAATGAAGGCACAGCAAAGAGGCGGACGACATATTGAGGGATTTTAAGGGGTTTAAAAAGGCGTGAAAATGCAAAACACCCACCTGTCCGAGTACGCGGGGATGAGCACGTACTGTATGACCACATAGTCCGCATAAAACACGCTGAAATAAGTTAAAATCAGGCAGATAACGCCGCAGGGATCTCGCCTGCAGCGAAGAACCGCCATCTTCTCCCGGGCTCCACCCCCGTCCCCCGCTTCCGGGTGACGTCAGATGGAAACTTGAAGCTGCCTTCCAGGACCGTCGAGAAAAGGCGATTCATGTTTAAAGGGCCAGTTCATCTTTTTTTTCTTCAAAAGAGATTAAAGAATATTTGACTCAGCTGGTATAGTGGGGTTCAAAGACTGGATACATGTTTTCATCTTGTTTATGTCAAACTGTGACCATACCATTGGAATGTTTCAGCAGACACTGACATGCAAAAACACCAGGCAATATTTGTCCAACCTTCTATGGTCCAGTTTTGATGAGCTCAAGTAAATTGTAGCCTCAAGTTCCTTTTCTTTGCTGAAAGGAGCAGCATAAAAGACCGGTGAGGTCCTCTGCTGCTGCCAGGTTTGAAGTCAGCCAGAGACGCTCTTCTGATTTGACTTGAACTTCAGTGGGTCGCGTTGAGCACAGTTGCCCAATTCTGTCGGGTTGCTCCCATGTGATTGGCTGAATAGATTTTGTCTTTAGCAATCAGTTACAATCTTAGAAACATTGTCTCTAACTAGACACTTAATCTGGATGGCATTACCTTGGCCTCCAGTAACACAGTAAGGAATTTTTAAGCATGCTAAACCAATATATTTCTTCTATTTCAATATAATGCTTTCTTGCATTTGGACAGTTTCTCTAAAATTAGAAACATCCTGTCTTTAGCTGTGTCCAAGTTCATAGGCTGCATCCTCCTGAGGACCCGGCCTTCACAGTCTATGTGGACCAGGTCCTTCGAAGGCTGGAAGTGAGTGGCTGTGAAATTGGACCGTCTAGTCTTCAGATTTGCATCACCAGCTGTTTCAGTGGAGTTTAATGAACTCAGCCGTCTGCTCCTTGCTATCTAAAATATAACAGGATATTGGTGTAACTTCTCAATCATGTCACACTGCTGTTTAATCAGTTTTCCGTTTGACATTTATTTAGCTATAATCTCAGCCAAACCAATTTACTCACAAACAAATAAAACACTGAAAAAGCTAAACAATAACATTTTTAGGTTATCTAAGTGAATATATTATATTATATTATGTTTAACCTGAGTAGCGAAAGACCACGGGGGACTGAAAACAATGTGCTGGGAGTTTGCTGTTCTTGCCGGCTCTAGTGAGCCTTGATCCCCCGGCTAGCTATCAAGCTGGTGGGTAACAGACGTCTCCGAAAAAAGTTAGAGCACTTTTGCAAATATTGATGTCTTAATAAATCGAGCAGATATTTGAAGTTTACACACCTACATTCTCGCCTGAAAATATGTTAAAAGTTTATTTTGTGACCCAGAAAGAGGAATAAGAGTAATATTAAAACTAAGTAGTTTCTGCCATTGTTGGAAAGTGGAATTGGCTGGGCTGCACTATGAATTCTGGGATATGGTGGGCCATGAAGGATACACCCGACCCATCCTTCAAATCTGGGGAAAAGGAGGATGCGTTTGTCTGCTGCATTTGGAGGAGTCTACGAATCGGGACAGCCGTCGACGCGTTGCTGTGACGTAATCGACCTACAAATGCAGCCTCAGGAGGATGCAGGCTATGAATTTAGACGCCCACTTAGAATGATGCTGAAAATCTAATTCATGCATTTATCACTTCTAGGCTGTACTACTACAATTCAGTATTATCAGGTTGTCCTAAAAACTAAAGTGCTGCAGCAAGAGTACTGACAGGGACTAGAAAAGAGAGAGCATATTTCTCCCATACTGGCTTCCCATTGTTGGCTTCCTGTTAAATCCAGAATTGAATTCAAAATCCTGCTCCTCACATACAAGGTCTGAATAATCAGGCCCCATCTTATCCTAATCCATATCACCCCATTAGAACACTGAACTCTCAGCCTGCAACCTTACTTGTTGTTCCTAGAGTATTTAAAAATAGAATGGGAGGGAGAGCCTTCAGTTTTCAGGCCCCTCTTCTGTGGAACCAGCTTCCAGTTTGGATTCAGGAGACAGACACTATCTCTACTTTTAAGATTAGGCTTCAAACTTTCCAAGCCTGGCCAGCTCAGTTGGAAGAGCATGAGCCTCTTAATCTCAGAGTTGTCGATTGGAGCCCCATGTTGGGCACTCCTGTTGCATATTTGTCCTTAGGGATTATTACATTATTTTAATAAATACTACATAGTTTTATATAGTATAAAAGGATTTTAATAACCCATATAGTTAGGGTTGGATCAGGTGACCCTGAATCCTCCCTTAGTTACTCTGCATTAGATCTAGGTTACTGTGAGATTCCCACGATGCACAGTTTCTTCTTCAGTCGCCTTTTTTCACACACTGTATATTTAAATATTAGTTGTTATTAATCTCTGGCTCTCTTCCACACTATGCCTTTGTCCTGTCTTCCTTCCCTTAACCCTTAACCAGCTGTGTCAGATAGCCACCCCTCCCTGAGTCTGGCTCTGGTGGAGGTTTCTTCCTGTTCAAAGTTTTTCATTCCCACTGTTTCCAAGCATCTGCACATAGTGGGTCATCTGAAAGTTGGAACTTCTTCTTAAACCCTTCAGTATAAAGCCCTCGAGGTGCCTCCTGTTATAAATTGGTGCTATATAAATAAAATTGAATTGACCTGAACCGATGTATCTAATGAAGTGGCCGGTAAGTGTAGGCAGCTGTTGATTCGAAGCAGTTTTGGACTTGCACCTGAAGGCAGCATGAACCACAGATAGGAACAGTTATGAACAGCAGGTGGCAGTAGAAGTGTGTGCGAAGCTGACATTCACACACCGTCGCTCCTCCCTTGAAGGAGGCAGAAAGCTGCGCGTCATCCTCTCCGTGCACTTCTTCTTCTGTGCTCACTTTGTCACTGTGTGTTTGTAGTTTGTTCACTTCAGCCGCCTGCAAGTTAAACCGCCGTTCCTCTCGGATACAGTTCCTCCACTTCGAAGTCAAACCTCTTTACTTATTTTTCTTTCGAGAAGTTTATTTCATTGTGAAGAAGCTCGACGAGGATTAAAATATATATATATAGTAGAAGGCAGTAGTCAAAGAAGGAGGAGAATAAAAAGTGACAAACCTGGAGGAGGAACAGGGCGTTCATACTTCGAAGTAACCATGGAAGTTCCTGGTATGCAGGTAAGGAGAAAGGTGGACGTGCTGCTGCTGCTCTTCTCTGGGTTTTCAATCGTCCTCATGAGAAAACTGAAGCGGGTCTTTATGAGAAGTGGAGGGGAGATTGTGCAACTGCTGCTGCATGTTTCTTTCTTTTGTAAGAGTGATTACCTGTTGTGTATATGAGCCATAGGAACATACTAACATACAGCGCTGTGTATTCAAATAAACAGACGTAGGTCTCCACATCCAGTTAAAAAAAACATCAGGGAAAAGTGACTCGTCAGATCTTCTCTAGCTGTGGAAAATGAGTTTATGGTCCAAATCTCACATGGTGTCTAATTGTGTATTCATACCTGTTTATTCGACCTTTGATGTGCATGTGCTGACTCATAAAGTGATGTAGCTTCCCCAGATTGTGGCTCTGCGCTGTGAAATGAAGCTACACTTGTGTAAAATGTAGCTTTGGTTCCTTAAATTGAGCTGGCTTTTATTTTATGGTGTCTAAATCCCTTAAGTTTTGGCATTATATTTACATAGTTGCTCAATACCTTGCTCTATCAACCTTTGTGTGTTTACATCTGTAATAAGTGTAATTCCAATACCTCTATACCAGCTTATATCATAACTTTGGTGCTCAAAGTTTAGTTTACAGGGCCTTTTCTCTTGATGTGACCTATAGTGTGGATTTAATGACCCATAAAGTTATTTAGCTTATTGAAATTGTGAGGTTGTGGTATTTTATATCGTTTAAAGTGTACTCATAATGGAACTCTGGGGCCACAAATTGAGTTTCCTTTTTATTTTGTGCTTTTTAAATCACTTTAAAGTTGGGTGTTTTACTCAAATAATTGCTTAATAATGTGACTTAACTTCTCCAAGTCGACTTGATAATAACCTTGCGTTATTATCATCTATAATAAGTATAACTATAATCTATACTAGCTTATATTGTGACTTTGGTGCTCAAAGTTTAGTCTAAATTTTGAATTGAAGTTTTTGTTGCATCAAGTGCGCCTAGTTCTAATGTTTAAATCTTTTAAATGAAACTGTAATCTTCATAGAAAGGTTTATAAGGTGGCTCGGCTTCTACAAAATAAGCTTACAGTAACTTTTTAGGGTGTTTTTGTGTCTTCAGTGGTAACTGTGATACTTGCATACACATAGTTCACAGTGCCCTTACCTCTTAATGCGACCTATAATGTGTGTATGATGATTTATAAGGTGACTTTTAGCTTTCTGAACTAGTGAATTTGTAGTGTTTATACAATTTAAGGTGTACCCATGATGTCTCTCCGGTTCCCTAAAACGAGTTTTATTTCATGGTGTTCACATTTTTTAAAGTGAACTAATATTTATTGATATTACCTCATTATTGAGTTTACTGTATGTTTAAGGTGGTTACAGCTGTAAAAGTGTGAAAATAGTGTTTCTGTAGTGGCTTATGTGTTGGCTTTGTTGCTTCATATGTACTTTACAGTGTCGTGTAATGTGTCACGATGGCTTGTGTTGTGACTTTGTTTTACCAACCCAAGGTGAAGTGTGACTGTGGTTTACGTACCGTCGGATATATACATGCGATGAATTACAGTGTGACTCTGCTGCTGTATAAACGAGTTTATTTAACTCTCTTGTGTATTTAGGATTTAAGACTTCTGAATAATCCAGATTTACCGTGACTTAATGTGCTGCTTGTAATCCAGGCACACTTTATGATGACACAATGTTTCTGCCTCTTATCACATCCATATATTTAGTTATTATCAGCTGATATCGCAGACTCACATTATATTGACCTTAATTCTCCTGAACCTGATGTATTTTCTGATTGTATCACTTTTGTGTTCATGTAATGTTTCCATAGTGACACATTTTATAGTCCTCTGTCTTTATCTCCTTAATGATGTGAGCTATGCGTAACTCAAAAGGTGTGTCTAGCCTTCATGATTTCCCGTAACACTCCATGTGTTAATGGCCCATTCTGTATCTGTTGCTCAGGAGCATTGATTGATATCTTTTATAGGACATCCACTGCCTTTAGTCTAGTTGATTAAAATCTACTCTGGGATCATCCTTCCCTTGGAAGTCATATTAGAGGAAAATCTTCAGGTATGCCAGACTTGTGCCAGTAAGAAACAAAAGGTGTCTAACGTGCACTAAAAGTGTGTAAACGCCTCCAACCTGTTGCTCAGCCGGCTTTCAGGTGTGTCTACCTGTGGGACTGGCTCGCCGTGTCTGCTCTGTGCGTCCCAAGTGGGCGGGGCCACAAATGGTGTCACAGGCTGCTTACATCAACACACCCAACGCCTGGCACCAGCTGCCACAGCATCGAGACAGACAGCAAGGTTTGCTGCCAGTAAGAGCAATGATGCATAGTGGAAAGTGCTGTGCAAGACTGGAGCTACCTGATCAGTCAATTAGGTGATAGGATATTTATCACTTGTTGGGTAGTTATTCTTTTAAGCATAAATATCAGTTATGGTGACTTTCAGATTGCTTTAAAAAAAAAAAAACCCCCAATATGTATATATTTGCTTATGTGGCTGGGAATTATGTATTGTTGGCCTAAATGTATAAGTAACTTTGCCACTTTGATCTCTGGTAGCTTAAAGGTGATATAAATAATTTTTTATGTTAAGGAAGAATTGAATCGCTAAGTGCGTTAAAAGGGTGCTTATATTATAACCACTTGGAAATAATACCAGAATTTGTAGTGAAGATGAAGGTACCTAGCATCACTATAATGCTAACCAACTGACCATTGGCATCCAGCGTACAACTAGACATGCAGTGCAAGCTGCTGTGGCGAGCCCTTGTGACAAGATTGGTTAGCAAGCTAAATTTATAGTGTATGAAAGTATCAGGTGATAAGCGTTTTTGCTAATTTCATGCTAACTAAAAGAAATGATAAAAACTTTACTAAAAATGATGATAATAACAAAATGAATGGGCTAGTGGTCTAATAAACTGCAAATCCAGTAATTGTATTTAGCAGAAAATGGATTAAAGGTGTTAAAGTGTTAAAGTCATGAATAGAGTCAAAAGGTCCAGTACAGTGACTTGAATTAGCCAAATGGGCAAAGTTACCTAAGCTAAAGGGCTTGATATTTTTTCCCCAAAGCAAAACAAACTCAGAAGAGGAAACAACATATCTGTTTCGCATAATGTCTAAAACTTGTTTTGACTGCCCCTAGGTAGCCAAAAATTCCTTTTAAATCAAGTTTAAGACGCATGGTTGCCATTATTGCAACATTTGTTGTTATTAGACAGCTCAAAAAATAACCCAAAATTTGTGCTGGAGTGCCTCATTTTGTAAGAATTATCCTGTAACAGGTGGGGGGGTATTTAGCTTAAATGAATGAGTTTACAAAAGCGGTACAGTAGCATAATGGATGATTTGTGGCTCAGGATATCAGTTTCACACATACTTTGAACCTCTAGTTCCTCTAGTCCTTCCTTTCTGCTATCAGTGGAAGCTGCTGAGAGATCCCAGCTCCGTGGAAAATGTTGTGTAAAGCCTGAACAATATCACTCGGCTGACTCTTACGTTGGTTTCTGGCTTGTGACCATGATTCAGAACCTCTTTTGAAAGAAATCTTACATAATCCAGAAAAATAAGCTTGATATCATTTGAAACAGTGCTATCATTATAATTACACAAGTGCCCCCAGCTGACTCCTTTGTTTATGTCTTTTACAGTCTGTTACGAATAATAAGTTCACTGTCTGACTGTGATATTTGCTGCCTTGGGCATCACATCGTTGTGTCAGCTCTTTCATGGGTTTCCACACTATGTTAAAATGGAAATGACTCTCTTAACAAATGCCCTCAAAAATACATGTTTGTTATATTGAAACGCTTTCTTCTTCTTTTTTAACCGTGCAGACATGGCAAAACGTAAGATTTCCATTTTACCAACATGGGGGGAAAAAAAGGAAAGCACAAGGTATTCACATCTGAGATCACTGAACTTATAAAGTGATCGACAAACTTCTTCTCTAATATCAATAGTCCTACATTACGCAAGGTTAGGCGAGGCCTAATCTTCATTGATCATAAAATCTCATTAGCGGGATTGAACGCTTAATTAGTGGAAAATTTTGCAATGTTGGGATATAAAAATTGTGTTTATTTTTCCACAGAATCCTAACACCGTGGGCGAAATTCCATCTTTGGTGAAATGTACAAATTTCCACTGATGCCTAAAATCAAATCTAGTGGCGCCACGAAACACAGCTACTAATGTATGATGTCACACTTGCAAATCAGAAGCATCTTGACAGTATGGTTTGAGTTGTTGATTGTCACAGAAGAAAAATCCAATGACTCAGCTGGCACTGTGATTGATTGCGTGCTGGCAGGTATGCAGGAACATGTTTTTATGATGTTTGTTCTTTCAGTAATGGGCTTTCAGTTTTAGTGCCCCATGGCAGTTTAAGGAGGTCATTCCCTGTCAAACAGAACAAACTTGAGGCAAATTCCACAACTTAAAGGTATTTCCCCAAGAGTTTGATTCTGGACATTTGCCTACCTTCCTCCTCGGGCTCCTGCCTCATGCTACACTAATAAATTTTGTTGATCTAATATGAATTTATGTTTAATTCGCAGAATATTATTAGAACTGTCACTCTGTTGGGCTTTGAACTAAACATGACAGTTTAGTTGAATCACATATTTTGTCAATCCAGGGAATCACCCTCAAAGTCAAATATACTTAGGATTTCCAGCCAGCCTTCATTTGGCCAAGAAATGGCAACCAGAGATGTATCAGTCCTACTTCCTACAGTTCTGATCTGATATAGATCAATGACGTTGGGTATCAGCTGAAATCCAGTAGTAATCTGATAGCAGTGTCACATTAATGAGCTGTGATTATGTTTTAAAAAAAAAAAGAACCGGGAATCGTTCTTTTGTGTAAGACAATGAATTGAACACTGGTTTCGTAACTTCGTAACTACAAAACAATTATCTCTACAAATATAAACTGTACTGGTAATAGGTTTTTCTTTTGTTTTTTCTAAATTTAAGGTACAGATGAACATAATAAAACAAAATTAATTTATATTATCCCTTTAATTTATTCACTCTAGTTTATTTTCAGCTGTCTGTTAGTCTTTGCCTCTGTTAATAACGGCCACGTTAGATTCTCCTTCCCTGGTTCTCCCCTGTAGAGGGGAAGCTGAAAAATATAAAGCCAGGTGACGGCAGAACATTATATTACCATAAGTGTCATAAAGTATTTCAGCAAGTCTTACACCGCTTGTAACGAAAGTTACAATTTTTTTTGGTTGTGTCGGCTAACTTGACAACAGTTGCTGGTTTGAATTAGTGTCATGGCACTAATTTGTGCGACGGGTCAGAGCATTTTTGATGATACCCGATCCAGCTTTTAGATTGGACTGATATCCAATCCAAATATCAGATTAGTGCATCCCTGCAAACGATTAATGGAAACTTTACCCCAATCAAACAATAGCATTTTATCAGCCTCGCTGAGTAACAGTTGTGTAATTTTAGTACCTGAAGTATGGCTGGTGTAGATTTGGAGTTTTATTAGACTGGACGTGCAGGAACTTTAAAACCAACTTAAAGTTAACTCAGCTGGCAGACTAGCATAAAAAATGGAGCTACGTATGGAGAGAGAGAGGAAAAAACTAAACATGGGTTTTAGGTGTTAAACGTCTGGCATTTTCCTGTTCCTGCCATTTTATTTTTATTTTTTTTACTTGGATTCCTGCTCACTGATCCACTACAGGACTTTACTGGCCTTAAAATACAAAAACAAAAAACCCACATAAGTGGATGCATCGCTTAATTATTCACAGATACCAACTGTCATAAGGTGAACTACTAAATTAGCAAATAAAACTGTCATTAGAATAAAAACCAATCAGCGATTGACCCAGCTGGTTGCCTGAAGCAGATATATTTCAGTCACACAACCCTAATGCACTGTAATGTAAAAGAGCCTCTTGAGGCCTCTTGAGTGCGTTCTGAAAAAAACAAAACAAAATTTTTTCTTTATTCAAACTTCATTTAGGACATTTAGCAGCAGTGAGAAATCCTAAAGATTTCAGGATGTCAGCGCAGCATCTAGCTGTGTGTCAGCTAAAATAGTATTATTTTACTATTTGTATATTGAGTACCTGTGTGTGTGTGTGTGTGTGTGTGTGTGTGTGTGTGTGTGTGTGTTTTGAGCTACGAATCCACACAGACTTTGTTGCTTGGACCCCTCTCAATGAAGAAAAACAGAACTTCCTCCATAAGGGGATCAGTTCAGCAGTTTGAGCCAGACTTTCCCGTGCTCTTCTGTTGAAACTTCCTGTTGTAAACAAGTCGGATCCTCCGGTTCTGATGTGAACAAGGCTATCCGGTTGTTCAGTGATGACGCGACGAATCCTACTTCCGGGTCTAAAGTAGTCTGCGTTTAATATGGCTTTTGTGTTGTTAACATGTTTAATGTTATGTATTTTCTTCTATTTGATCTCAAAAAGCTCCTAAAACAGTCAGTGATCACCGTTGACCTCCCTCTGCTTTTATTACCACTAATCATTTATTTAAGCTCAGTTTTTAAAACCTTAGGATGTAACTACAGCCCAGCCCATGCAGCAGTATATGAATGACTAACCTCATATTGTGGATGGATTATCTCAGTTGTTCTCCTGGCTGAAGTTTGGTCCTTTTACAACATCCAGCCATGCGATTACATTTGTTCCTGATCACCGAGAACACTCATGTTAACTTTTATCGAGTGGAAAAAAAGTTAGCTTGTTTATATTATGCTAACATAGCTGTGTCGCTAGCGGTCATGTAGCACATCATTATATACCAGGTAGCTCAACTTCAGTAACCCTACAAACGTCACTGCTGTTTAGTTTTCTGTCTTCATTTATGCTGGAAGTGATAACAGAGCTGTACGTTTTAATTTGTTTCCAAAACCCCGCAGTCAGGACATGCTATATTGTATTTAGATAGACGCTAGCGAGCTAACTTCCTGCTAACTTCTAACTCCGTTAAATGTCATAAATTCCGTTTTCATGGATGCCTGGATGTTAAACTCAGTTGTTACACCTGGTAGAGCAGAACGCTGATCATTTTATTAAAGATGAAAGACTTTAGACAGTTTTTCAACTCTCAGTAATGCCACAGTGATCGTTTGATATATGGACCTGCAGCGGAGTTTAGACCCAGACACGGCTAGTGACGTCAGACTGAACAATCGGATTGTCAAAGTGGCATACACCTGATCAAACACCTGGGAGTGGCCGCTTCTCCTTCTGCTCTTTGTCATTTTTACGGCTGCACCTTTTCAGCGCTCCAGTTCTCACAGCCTGTACGTATCTGTGGCTATATATAATCACAGGCTCCACCACCCTGAAGGTGGTGTGTTTGTGTTTTCCTGAGTGAGGAATTATCAGCAGCTACCAGCCAGCTGCCTGCAAGTTTTGATTATAGAGCGTGAGTCAGTCTTTCTGCAGCCTGAATCATAGTAGAGCATTCTCACACCCCTCTGTTCATGCGTTTGTCTTGTTTATCTTCACATTTTCCTGGATGAGGACGTATAAACAGAAACCGCCTGACGGCACAAGCGGCTTCTGTGTTGGACGGAGTTTGAGTCATTCAAGTCTTCAGTTTCACTCAGTGCTGGCTTCAACATCATTTTGAGGAAACAAAATGATACAAATTATACAGAAATGACTGGCAAGTTATAAAACTGGCCACTTTGTTGTAATTGAGATGTTTTTTTATTTCTTGTGTGACTGAAATTGGTCATTTTTGTGGTTTGAGTTGTTTTATGTAAACCTACCAAACAATTAGTTGATTCTTTTGAAGAATTGATAGATAAATCAGCCATTAACCCATCAAAACAAAAAGAGTTGGTGGTCTTTCAAAGCCACACAGTAACTCAAACAAGGCAGCGGCAGATCGGTAAGTCCTGTGAGGTAAAATGACAAAATTACTGTTGTTGTCTGAGTAGTCTGGGGGATTTTGAGAGAGCAGTATAATTACTTCAGTTCCTCATCGGAAACGGCTGTCTGATGAAATGGTGAAAATACTCTAAATATAGCTAACACTTATAATTTGTGGTTATCGTTTTTTTCAGTTGACAGTAAAATATTGTGGTGCTGATTGTTCTCAGCATTGCATTGCTTATCATCTTCTGCAGCTGCCTGCGTTTAGATTAGGGCATAATTTTTAAATGTTGGATTAGTTATAGGCGACACAGTAGTCTGGTGGTTAGCACTGTCTCGTCTTAGCAAGAAGTTTTGTATTCGCCAGCTGAGTGGGACCTTTCTGTGTGGACTTCTGCATGTTGCCTCCAGGTACTCCAGCTCCTTTCCACAGCTCCAATAGCTTATGGGACCAATTATTGATTTTAAATATGTTTTTTTGTTTTTGTTTCCTGCTTTAAAATAAAAACAGCCAACCACTAAAGAGGATTTTACCTTCCACCAATGGAAAAGCACCAAATCTGTGATAAAACATTATTTGACCAGTCTTTTTTTAGCATAAAATGTTTTTTCAGGTGGCAAAAAATAACTGGACTGCACCGGGCTTCCTTTAGATTCAAAGTTAACCTAAGAACCACAGACTCAACAATTTACAGACCAGTCAACCTTATAAACATAGTTATTCTAAAGCTTCAGTTTGAATGGGTGAACAACATAAAAGCTAGTAAGTTATAAGTTCTCTGACAGCAGGTTATCCAGCAAAACTACTTCCACGCACACGGGTATTTTTTATAAACAGAGATTTTCTGTTTTCGTTTACAAAAAACAAAATCCCGTTTACACGTGCAGTTATGGAAATAATATCTCTGTCGGCATGTAAATGCAAAAAACGAAGTCAAAGCTCTTAAGAGCACACCAAAGCAACAGGTGGCCAATCGGGAGTCTATGTGAATTCTGTCTAAATCAGTGGTGCACAGTGTGACGTCAAAAAAGGCCGCACTCCTTTTACATTGCTTGACTAAATCTCTGTTTTCCTCATCCACGCGTAAACGGCCAGACAAAGTTTTTGAAAATTTTCACATTGGCAGGACTTCTTAAAACTCTCCATTTACGTGTGGATGAAAGGCCCAAACATGTAGAAAAAGCTGCGTTTTGAAAGATACCAGTGTACGTGTGGAGGGGTGGGCGGTATAAACGGTATACGGTAGAAACAATATAAATTTGGCCAACGATAGAGATTTTGACTATACCGCTCTACCACGATAGGGCATGTTGATGGAGTCATCGAGCTGCGCCTGTTTTGGTCAAAAGCATTGCAGCGGCTGCAAACAACATCATCTGTAAATTATGCCGGGCGACAGTAATAGCAAAGAGACGAAGCACTTTTGGAATATGGGGAAAGCCAAAAATAGCGCTTCCTCCACTTCCCTACCATTGATTCATTAGTGCTGAATTCTCTCGCAGCTGCTCTATTCCCATGTTGTTGCAGTAACCTGACTAACTTCGTATTGCGGATGGATTATCTCAGTTGTTCTCTTGACTGAAGTTTGGTCCGTTTATAGCATTTTGCCATACAATTGCATTTGTCCCTAACCACCGGAAACCCTCACATTAACTTTTACTGAGTGGTAAAAAGTTTGCATTCATCCTTCAGCTTCACTGTGCTAATGTTATGCTAACGTAGCTGTTTTGCTAGCGATCACGTAGCACGTCATTATATACCAGCTAGTCCGACTTCAGTAACCTTACAAAAGTCACTGCTGTTTAGTTTTCTGTCTTTATTTATGTTGGAAGTGATAGCAGAGCTATACATTTTAATTTTTTTTAGAAATCTCTCAGTCAGGACATGCTATATCATGTTTAGGTGGAAGCTAGCGAGCTAACTTCCTGCTAACTTCCAACTCTGTTGAATTTAATCAATTCAGTTTTCATGGATGCCTGGATTAATTGTTACACCTGGTAAAGCAGCAACGCCGATCATTTTATTAAAGATGAAAGAATTTGGACAGTTTTTAACTCTGTGATGCCGCAGTGTTCGTTTGACTTTGGGACCAGAAGTTAACGGAGTTTAGGACCCAGATTACTCCGTGAGGCTCCTGACTACGGCAGCCATAATGCTCCAACAATCCATCAAGCGGTGCGGCTTCATAGCTTACCAAAGTCGTACTAAAATATTTTTGACAGATTTCTGCGCGCTGTGTACCACATAAAATTGGTTCGAGGTCAGTAAGCACAACCAGAATTCCTACATAAGGTACACTGTCGATTTTTGAGAAAATTAAAGGATTTTAAGTGTGCCTTATTGTGTGTAAAATACGTTATACAGAAGAAAAGAATATATCGCGATATATATCGTTACCGCACATGCTTCAAATTATACCGTGATATGGATTTTAGGCCATATCCCCCAGCCAAATGTGGTTCCATTTTTTTATACATTGACAAGATGTTCAGTTAGCTCAGTCTTTCAGTGATTTTGGCTTTCAGACTACAAAACATAGTACACTTTTCAGCTTTCAACTTTCTACTGCTGCCATTGCCCTGTGTGCTTGGTGCTTGTTTTTCTTCATTATATTGCATGAGTGACGTCACATGGTCTTGCAATCTTCTAATCTGAATGTGTTCTCCTTTGGAAATTTGGCACAGGTTGATTTAGTGTGAATCGGTGCTCTGTAGTAACAACGTAGTTTACTGCCCACTTACTGTACGTAATACGCAGCTAGTGCTGGCAGGTGGCAGAAATATGTGCCATTTCCCAGCCTCAAAATTTGGATAAAAATTCATTAAAATACCAGATACTGCCAGATAAAGCTTGCAGGAGCTTGGAGTAAAATCTTTGGATAATGGTCAAATAATTTTATTTGTAGATAATATGTACTTATTTTTGATATATATTTGACTAAATGCAAGCCATTGGTTTACTTATTTACCTAATTTTATCTGGTTCGAGAGCGGGAGGAAACAAATTCTTTGGAGACCGCGTCATGAAGGGCATCTTGCAAAAACATCTGCCAAATAAAAAGTGCAGGGCCAGCCACAGTGGTGACCCATTGTGAAAAAGAGACCAGCCAGAAGTAGATATTATTTTGGCTGCACATCCCTAGACTTTACTTGTTTTTAACTTGTTTTAATAGTCAACTTGTTGCCAATCACCTATTATTGGCCCTACTTGTCCCTGATTTTTTTTTCAGTACTGGCTGTAGGGCAAAAACAAGAATCCTAAATATCGTTCACCTGCTCCCCACATAGTTGCTCATCCTGCAGCTGGACATATGCCAACATATGGAGCTGTAGCTGTCAGCTATAAACGGTCTTCTGCTCGGAGGATC
Source organism: Pundamilia nyererei (assembly GCF_000239375.1). NCBI lineage: Eukaryota > Metazoa > Chordata > Actinopteri > Cichliformes > Cichlidae > Pundamilia > Pundamilia nyererei. Next base: position 824,691 of record NW_005187632.1, on the reverse strand, counting down.
TGCTGTTAGCTGGAGAGCCAGTCAAACCAGAATCTGCAGTATGCTGAGAGCTGTTTACATGCAGCCGCTCACCGACGTTCCTCGAGGACAAAGAACTGCCATCTGCACCTGCAGTCTAAGATGTGGAGTTGTAGTCCCACCATAGGAGAACAGACAGATAAGTGTTGCAGAAGGTATTTGCCACAAAGTAAAGAAAATATTTTCAGAGGAGTAACATGTTTTTAGAAAAGCAATATCCGTAGAAATTATAAGTGCTTAAAAAGTCTTTGTTGGTGGCTTTTGTAAGCTTTGGATGAGGGCTGTAGTCAATCATTGTGTAGGTGGTAGAGGTGGGCAGCTCAATATAAATAGGGCTGGGCGATATATCG
>NW_005187632.1:788613-802999 GCF_000239375.1 Pundamilia nyererei | reverse complement strand
CACGAGAAGCTCGAGAAATACCAAGGGCTCAGAGAAGAGCTCGAGAAGACGTGGAGGGTGAAGGTGACAGTGGTTCGAGTAGTAATCGGAGCACTAGGTGCAGTGACTCCCAAGCTAGGCGAGTGGCTCCAGCAGATCCCGGGAACAACAGCGGAGATCTCTGTCCAGAAGAGCGCAGTCCTGGGAATAGCTAAGACACTGCGCAGGACCCTCAAGCTCCTAGGCCTCTGGTAGAGGACCCGAGCTTGAAGGATTGACCGCCCACAGTTGCCCGGCATAATTTGCAGATGATGTTGTTTGCCGCCTCTGCAATGCTTTCAACCAAAAAAGGCGCAGCTTGATGACACCATCAACACGGCTATCACAGTAGAGCGGTATAGTCAAAATCTCTACCGTTGGCAAAATTCATATAATTTCTACTGTTTCTACCGCCCACCCCTACTGTACGCAATGATTAGTAAACAGTTAGTTAGTGTTGTTTTAAGAGATTTGAAATGTAAATGTGTCCATTTCTAAAGTGTTAACAAGAGGCCTGTCTCTCCCTTATCTTAATTTTATCTCACATTCTGTGCTGGATAGCTTGATCTCCATTTAGTCTGCTGAAGGGCAATTTACAAAGATTCTGGACTTTAATGTGTGATCTATATCAGCGGTCCCGAACCCCCGGGCCTCGGATCGGTATCGGGCCGCGAGAGTTGAGGCTCAGGTGTGAAATGTATAGTTGTCAGGGCTTTTATCGGTTTTCAGCCTTATTTTGTTATCGTTTTTATCATTTACTCGGTTTTCCTTGGTCTTTTCACGTGTGTTATGAATAAATGTTCTTTTTTTCGGTACCGGTACTAGTTTTACTTTGTTGTATTTATCCGCGACACCTTAAAGGCCGGTCCATGAAAATATTGTCGGGCATAAACCGGTCCGTGGCGCAAAAAAGGTTTGGGACCGCTGATCTATATTATACATGATGTAATCTAACTAAATTGAAACATTTTATTGTGAAAGGTTTTAAAAAAACCACATGGACAAGTTACAGACTTGCTTCTCATCTGTAACTCATGCAGTAGACCACACGCTTACCCACAGATTATAATAGAAGTGGGTTGATAAAACCCGTTGCAAAAAAATGGCCGCGAAATAAAGATGAGTCAAGTGAGGTCAGAGGAAAGGTAAAGCATTGCTTGTTTGCAGGAAGTCTGTTATGCTGTCATGCTGTTGACTGACATGGATAAAACCAGAAAGACCGGCAGCAGCAGCAGATTTGGTCCCATAACTGTGGTAAAAATCAAGAAAAACAGGCAGGAAACTGCAGCAATGATTGCCTCAGAGATCTAGATCTATCAGATATGTCTGTTTATGGAGTGCTCAGAGTAAGAACGAGTTACATGACGTAACCCAACCGCGAACTGTGGCAGTGAGGCTTTGATAGCAGGTTTGAGAGAGCGTAGGTGGGAACAGTCCGAGAGTTTAGAGCTGTTCTTTATAGAAACGTAGGAGAATTTGATTGTGAACCAGAAAGAAAGCTGGTAAATAGGACCGGTTTTTTTTGGTTGCCTAGCTGAGCCTCTAATGGATTGATATTATGTCATATGTCAGCCACCAGTATTCTTCACTCTTCATGGTAGGTAGTTGTTCAGTCGCTCGTCTAGAAGTTTATCTTTGTCCACATCCTTTCAATTCTTTCGCCCATCGTAGCAACAACATTCTGCGGACTTTGGCCATCACTTCGCTGCAAACGGCCTCCTGCATGAACATAGCTTTAGACACAGAGTGCTAGGAAGCTGATAAGCCCGAACATCAGTCATGTTTTCTCACAGTGATGTTGGGGAATTGTTGATGCAGTCATTAAACCTAGTTACAAAATTAACCAGAAAATAAAATATCAGATGGAAATCTCACCATTTGCCAGGCATTAGCCAGTGACGACATCCTGGATAATCCTCTTTTGTGACTTTTAGAAGTTTCTCAATAAAAGAAAAATCTGCAGATTTACTTTGTATTTTATTCTGAGACTGAGCTTATAAAGAAAAGGTGTTTATTGCGGTCATAGCAGAGGGACATTTTTCCATTGGCTTCTTTTTTCAACCAGATGAGTTGCCTCCTGCTGGTCATTAACAAAAATGCAGCTTCCATGTTTGCAAAACTCGAGCCATTTTATGTCCGTGATACTCCGAGAAGACTTAGGCTACGTTCACACTGCAGGCGAAAGCGCATCAAATCCGATTTTTTTGACCCTATGCGACCCATATCCGATCATGGTATGACAGTGTGAACGGCACAAATCCGATATTTTCAAATCCGATCTGGGTCACTTTCGTATGTGGTACTGAATCCGATACATATCCGATGTTTCAGAAAGCGACTGCTGTGTGAATGGTCATGTCGCATTAAATCCGTCTTTTACGTCACTGACACAAGACAGACGCCAATTATCAGCGCCACGTAGCACAACATTATATACCAGGTAGTCCAACTTCAGTAACCCTGCAAACACCACTGCTGTTTAGTTTTCTGTCTTCATTTATGTTGGAAGTGGTAGCAGAGCTGTACGTTTTAATTAGTTTTAAAAAATCTCTCAGTCAGAACATGGTATGAAATGTTTAGGTGGAAACTTGCGAGCTAACTTCCTGTAAACTTCTAACTTCGTTAAATTTAATAAATTCAGTTTTCATGGATGCCTGGATGTTAAACTTAATTGTTACACCTGGTAAAGCAGCAACGCTGATCATTTTATATGAAATAATTTAGTCAGTTTCTAACACTCAGTGTTCATTTGACTTTGGGACCTGAAACGGACGGAGTTTTGGACCCAGATTACTCCGCTAAGCTCCTCACTACGGCAGCCGTAATGCTCTGACAATCCATCAAACAGTGCGACTTACCAAAGTTGTACTAAAACATTTTTTAACAGATTTCTGCACGCCAAAATCTGTTCAAGGTCAGTAAGCACAACCAGAATTCATACATAAGGCACACTCTCAATTTTTGAGAAAATTAAAGGATTTTAAGTGTGCCTTATAGTGTGTAAAATACGTTACACAGAAGAAAAGAATATATCGCGATATATATCGTTACTGCACATGCTTCAAATTATACCGCGATATGGATTTTAGGCCATATCGCCCAGCCCTAACGCAGTGTGTGACACAGAATTAAATGTGTGTGACACAGAATTAAATGTGTGTGACACAGAATTAAATGTGTGTGACACAGAATTAAATGTGTGTGACAAAGAATTAAATGTGTGTTTCTGATTACTTTGCACAGCAAAATGAAGATGGTGTGCTTTACATTTTATTGGTTTAAGTGATTAAAAGTGTCAAACTTTTAAGTGTGGCTTGAGTGTAAATGTATTTCCCAAGAACGTTGCAGTCTTAAAATATAACTGGAAGTTGCATCAGTCTGAACTGCTGAGCTCATTCTACATGTGAAGCATCACAATGATAAACACGGATGTTTTCTTCCTGTCGATCAAAACTTTCTTTGTTTTTCAAGATTTCTGTGAAATTGTCTGTGCCTACTTGTCAGTTTTCAGCTTTGAGCACTGACTCCTTTTTGGGCTTCTTTTTTTTTTCTGTCACGGCCACGACGGCTTTGCTTGGAAACTCGTGCAGGGTTTTGAGTCTGTGCGAATGCAGAAACGGGAGAAATGAACTGAAATGACGTGTATTTCAGTGTAAGTGCTGCGCTTTGAGCCGCAGCAGCTTTTAGGAAATGAGTGTAACTCAGATAAGTACTGTGCGCGCGTGTGTGTGTGTGTGCTTGTGTGGTCACGCAGCTGTGTGCGTTCAGTTCCTGTTATCTTCAACTGTCATGCTTGTTTCCTTCTGCACCTCATTGCTGTTTGTGTGTGTCTGTGTGAGTCTGTGGTAACAACATTGCATTCATGTTGCAAAGTTTTGCGTGTGAGGAAATAAGGCAGGTCGCTGGGAATGTGATCAACTTTTTTTGCGGGGTTTTTTTTGTTGCTCTAATAATTCATCTTTTATTTGGTTTCACTAATGGATCCATATTGATACAGTCTTATATCTTATAGCTGTTTTTGTTTTGTTCTGTTTTGCTGTTTTCAATGCCTTTTAAAGGTTTTTAAACCAACATTTTAATTTTTACGTGTTCATTTTAGTTGTTAAGTATATTTAATTTTCATGACAAGTCAATGTGCTATATAAATAAAGTTGTCACTGTCATTATATCAAATGATAAATACTGCTTTAAAAAATTCTCTCTGTGTCCTCAAAACGTTTTAGTTTGCTTTGAGGGATGTAAAAATCCAAATGGTTCCATCCGTCCATCCTCTTCCGCTTACCCTTGTCAGGGTCATACGGGGGGGGGGGCAGAGAACACCCTGGAAAAGTTGCCAGTCTATCGCAGGGTTAACACATAGAGACAGACAACTATCCACACTCACATTCACAGCTTTGGCCAATTTAGAATTACTAATTAACCTAACTGCACTAACTGCATGTCTTGGACTGTGGGAGGAAGCTGGTGTACCTGGAGAGAACCCATGCATGTTTTAAAATATAACGTACAAAACATTTGGGCGGTGGAAGACAGTGTAGTGTTTGATATTTTTTACATTGTTATATTGTATCGATACAAGGATACTAATGTTGGGGGTCCAGACTGCATTAACTCAACTGAAAAACCACCCAACACTGAACACACTGGGTTTGCTCTGAATTAGAAAGTAGCTTTATCAAGCTAACGGCTCAGTCACACGAGTAAAAATACTACAACCAGCTCCGTACGTCTTTAAACTCCTGTGGCACTACGTATGGCAGGTTTTAGTGACAGTGTTGCATTCTTCTGTCTCATTATGCAGCAAATAAAACTGAAGTGAGATCATTCTTATTGAATAAATCAGATGTTAAAAGATTTTAACTTTGAGGATGTAATTTGCATTTTAAAAATTATTATAAATTGCAATATATGCTGTTTCAATACTCAAATTAATGCAAAATGTTAAAAGTCACTACACCAAAAGGTTGATTCTGTTCATCTGGATGTAGCGTTTTCAGTGGGAGAAATGCCCATTGTTCATTCAGTGGTGCTAGTTCCAGTCATTATGCAATGACTTTATAAGATTGGGGAAACCTGCAGTCAGCTGAGACTGAAGAAGTCACTTGGATGAGTGACGAAACGCTACGTCCAGATGAACACAGTCAATCTTTGGGATTTACTTAGCTGGAAGATTGAGCATGCATCAAGATGTTAAAAGTCACTATAATATCTTATTATTCTGTCTTTCTGCCTAATTTCAGTGATTTTATATTTAAAACAAATCCTGCAAAAACAAGGGCAGCAATTACTCAGTAGTAACTCCTCTGCAAATCTTTATAGCTGAAATATTTTGTGCATGATAAGCAGCTGTTTGTTCAGTGAATTCAGCTGAGGGTAGTTCAGCCTCGCTGACCTCATCGTACCTGGTGCCAGTAAGGGTGACTCTCCAGCTTGCAGCGAATCTGCAGAGCAGGCACCTGTATTTACACAGCAAGGTCAGCACACCCACAATATCTTTCTGGGCTTCTCTTAGACTAACATCTGCAATCAGGCTTAGCGACTAAAGGCGGCTATCAGCTGGATAAGTCGGTCACTACATCAGAAACGTAGACTGGTCTATTAGCAGCTGATTTTTAACTATAATTAATTCTGTGATTTAATGGGAGTAGAGCAGCTGTGAAAGAATTCAACATTAATGAATCAATGGGACGCAAGTGGAGGAAGCAAGAAGAAAGTTGAGTAAAGTTTGACTTATCTGACTGTTTTGTTTCCCTTAATGTGCCTTATAACCCGGTGTGCCTTATGGATGAAAACAGACCCGTTCATCGACAGTGCGTCTTATAATTCCATGCTCCTTATGGTCCAAAAAAATACGTATTTGACTTATTTATTTGGCACACTGCAGTTTCATGTTGCAAAGCACCTCTTTTTATATTGTGTGGATATCATACATGGTTATGCTCGGGATATATCGGCCCATTTCCAATCGAAATGCCTTTTGGTTAAACTGTCAGCAAGGAATTTGCACTGTAAAGTTTTTATATCGCTTTAATGCAATTATAAAGAAACAGCTGCTTGTTTAAGTGGAAATAAATTGATGCTGGTTTTTTGCACTAATAAAGTTGTGGAGTTGTAAAGTATTTTGTCTTGTGTCAATTATATTGTCAGTTATATCGTTATCGCAAATTATCAAATATATATGGTGATAAATATTTTGCAATATTGCCCTGCCCTACTCCCAGTTTGTCTTCGTACCAGCTGTGATGCTCTGATGGTTGCTTTTTGATGTGCTGAAGGTTCTGGTGTGTGTTATGCACCTTTGACAAGGAATAATTAACACACACCTGAACTTTTAAACATCCCTGCATCTAAAGCATCATCAGGTATGCAATGAAGGAGGCCGGTGGATGTTTTTATTGAAAGGCCTGTAATGTTTTATGCTACAGCTAGGGTGTGGATGCTACCTTGACCAGGTCTTTCTTAGAAGTTAGATTTATAGAGCAAACAAGGGAGGATCTAACAGGTGATAATCCATTACATTAACTGACTGTTTATTGACATGCTTAACAGAGTTTTAGGCCTGTTCTTTCCAGCTGCGATGGCAAATGAAGAACAATAGTCTGTAAGGTCACCTGGTACAAATAGGTTCCCTGTTTTACAATCATATTACCATATTTAGGTTCTTGGTTTTTGTTTTTTTGTTTTAACTAGCTTGCAGCCAACAGGAAAAAAAGGATCCTCGTATGAAGCTATACTTCTTAATGATGCTCATCAGAGACAGACAAAAACTTTAGACACTCTTGAAACCCTCCTGGCAACTGAGCGCTGAGATCCACAGGCCTTTCTTGGAATAGACGCATACCTGTTGAGCTCACACGTGACCTGCTCTGGAGGAGGTTTCATCTGCAGCTCAAGTTACCGTGGTGATGCTCCTTGGGAAGAAGCACAGTGTAAAGCACAGGTTGAATGTGAAGTTAAGAGGATAAATCCCTAAACTAAGGAAGGAGCGATAGAACTGCCTGAACTTTCAAAATAAGAGTTAATTATTTACTAGTAATTCCTGATCAGTTTACACATGATTGTTACACCTGGTGGCGAGCCTGAATAGGCTCAGTGTGTCGATGCATTAACACTCATGAGCCAACAGTTTTACTGGAAGTTATATAATATTCAAATGTGTAATAAACACGCAGGATGTGCAGATGTTTTTGGATCCATTTGACGTCAAATGTCACAGCGCTGCTGAGCTTCAGTAACAGAGATCTGGTTTTCTGTTGCTGTTGTTGGAATTGTAAAAATACATTCAATTTCAAGCTACAGCTTATTTAATAATAAGAGAGACGTTTGTCTTAACCAGACTGGCCATTCCACGTCATGATGTCTGTCCGATATTCCAAGCATGCAAATGACTTGGATATCTGCTTCTGGATATTAGAAATGATAGAAATGTGTTTTTAATCTATTTGCAAATGAGCAGCATGAGTCTGTTTGTGTTTCAGCCCGTGTGGTGCATTTATCTTAATTTGTTTGAGACCTGTAGTTTTGCTAATAGTTTATTATTTTTATTATTATTATTATGGAGCTGTTAACTCTTTGTTCGTCGTCTCCTCAGAGTACTCAGCTCGATCCAGAGGAGCTGTTCACTAAATTGGATCGCATTGGAAAAGGATCTTTTGGAGAGGTGGGTGTAATTTATTATTTTTTGTCATCTTCTCTCCTACATTCACTTCCTTTATCCCCCTCATTTTTATTCTTTCTCACCTTTCTCTTTCTCTTCTTCCTCTCCTGGTGATCCTCTTTTGTTTTCTTACATCCATGTTTTTTCACTTCTCTGCCTCCCGTTCCCTCCTGCAGGTCTTCAAAGGAATCGATAATCGCACTCAGAGCGTCGTCGCCATCAAAACGATCGATCTGGAGGAGGCAGAGGATGAAATCGAGGACATCCAGCAGGAGATCACGGTGCTCAGTCAGTGCGACAGTCCGTACATCACCAAGTACTACGGCTCCTACCTGAAGGTAAGGCGGATATTTTCATTCAGCCCGGAAGCCGATCTAAGTCAGGTTTAAAAGGAATTCCACAGGAGTGGGGAGTGTTATTTTCCCACGGAAAATTTTTCACCTACTGCGAACTAAGGATTTTTTTTTTATTCCCAGTATATTGTAGTTGAGTCATTTTTATAGGCACATTGTTGGAAGTTTATTTGTAATTCTGTCTTTCAGGGAAGTAAATTGTGGATCATCATGGAGTATCTTGGAGGGGGCTCAGCACTCGACTTGGTGAGTCTTTATGTCCATTTGTAGAGGATTTATTGTCCATGAAACCTAGTAAGTGAAATAATATCAAGTAATGACTAGAGCCAATGTTTGTGAGGTCTCGCTAATAGATGTAGAAAGCGTTTAATCTCTTATCCTTTAGTTTCATCCTCCCTGTTTTGGAGAATTCTCACTTATGAGTATAAACATCTCTTTGCACATAAATACAGAGAAATTAAACTTTAATTCTTTTAAATCAAAATAAAAAACAAAGTTTTTAAAACTCTGTTTAAAATGAGAAAATCTGATTCATTAACATTTGATTGTCTAATTTTCTGTGTTGGGACTTGTCTTGATTGAAACTGTAATAGGGTGTGTTTGTGAGCCTCCGGCATATCACAGTGTATTTTATACCCGTGTCATCACTCTGCGTGTGTGTGTGTGTGTGTGTGTGTGCGTGTGTGCGTGTGTGCGTGTGTGCGTGTGTGTGTAGCTGCGGGCGGGTCCGTTTGATGAGTTTCAGATTGCCACCATGCTGAAGGAGATCCTGAAAGGGCTCGACTACCTGCACTCTGAGAAGAAGATCCACAGAGACATCAAAGGTGCGGCAGGTGCTGGTTAGACTGTAGCGCCCGGACCTCTAACACCGATTCAAATATTATATCATTTAAATGAAAGTAAGATTCAGAATCTGAGAATCGGTGCAGGTGTTGGTGCCTTAGGGGAAACGAAGCTTCCCACAATTGACGACCTCTTTCATTGGAAGCCCGTCCACTTAATTTACGTCGCAGGATCCATGCAGAAAGCTTTCTTGATCGCTGATCACTACTTGATTTTCTCACATTTGACAAAAGATTTTCATATTCTGCGAGGCTGTGACACTTGAGCGTTACTGAGCTGGGTATTGAAGTAAACACTGTCATAGAAACAATGAAGAACTTCAACATGTTCTCATTACCAACTGTGAAACGGCTCTCAGGATGCTGATCCACCCACACAGGCCTGAGAGCAGGTTTAACATGAGGTCTGAGTAGTTTGATTCACCCTGATGTGTTTAAATCATATTTCAGCCTACTTATGGAACAAAATGACTGGGCGTGCATCAGAAGTTAGTGACGGTGATCTCTGCCTGTGCAGATATTCTTGGAAAAGCGCAGAAAACGATTCTAATGTTTGTCAAACTACGTCTTTATTGATATATCCTGATGTGTCAAAAGTCATCTTTAAGAGTACAGGGGAAGCCGTCAGAAGGAGGAAATGGAAAAAAATTATTTCAAACCCGTGAAATTGATACTTACTTGATACTTATTCTTTAATATGTGCTAACTTTGTACTCAACGTCTTAGCTGTAGGGGTTCAGAGATGAAGGACGGACGCTTTAGTGGAAATCTGGAATTCTTTTGCGATTTTTATACTTAATTTGACAGCATTAGAATCAGAATTACATTTATTGCACAAAATAACTACCATTAGTTGATGATGTTACTCAGTCTGATGATGTTGCAGAAAGGTTAAATTATTTGCTTCTCTGCAGCTGCCAACGTCCTGCTGTCGGAGCAGGGTCAGGTGAAGCTGGCGGACTTCGGAGTGGCAGGTCAGCTGACAGACACGCAGATCAAGAGGGAAACCTTTGTGGGAACGCCGTTCTGGATGGCTCCTGAGGTCATCCAGCAGTCCGCCTACGACTCCAAGGTAAGACACCTGTTTATACCGTTGCAGATTTCATAAAGGCCATTCATAATCTTTAGCTTATAACTAGAAGGTAGTTGTGGGAATTTCAGAATGCAGAACCACCTCATATTCATTCAAAATGAGCAAACTCTGGCTGAACAAATAAGAGACATTTAGAGGAAGTGTCTTATACAACAGTTCTGCTTGTTTACATCACCCGGACAGCGTGAACTTTTGAAAATGTCCATCAAAACCTGAAGCTTGTACTTCCACTTCCATCTAACAATGAAACTCTAACTTAAAGTCAACAACAGCCATGTAACAATGAGCTTGACGACTCTGCTGAGCATGTGCTTGAAAACAAAAGAAAACTGCCAAATTTGATCAGAATTAAATGTCATTAACATAGTTGCAGTTGTACAAACTGCGTCTGCACTGGACCTGGAGGCATAACACGAAAGAGTTAAATGTAAAACAAACAAAATACTTTCTATTGTGCTGCCCTTCTTCACATCCACTCAGCTCCTCTTGGAAACTGTAATTATCCAATTATGTCTGAGGTGCCATAAGTATGCAAAGCACGACAGACATACCTTTCTATATATGTCTTATTTGCACAAAAGGACAGTAGGCAAAGCATATTTTCACATTTATTTTTAGACTTTATTTTGTTGTTGTTGCTTTTTGCATATAGTTTTTGGGTGTGTTTTTCCAAAAAATATACGCTAAAATTAAGAAAACTAATCAAATTAAGAGCTTGCACATACTGGTGTATTAGCTATACTGTTAAGTTAGGCATTATCCTAATATTGGGTGGTTGTCTAATAAATTTGTTAAACTTGAGAGAAAATTATTTTCTCATAAGTTTAATGACTTTGGGCAAGGTTCACAACAAAATAAAGTATAAAACTATTCTTATGTTAAGCTAATAGCTTCTCATAGTCAAAAATACAAATGCTAAGGAATGGAGAAACCTGTGCTTGTTAGCATGTTAGCATGCATTTCTAGCTAAAGGCCTGATTGTGATGCTGCATTGGTAGTCGGTAGTCACATAGATTTGCCGACGTTGTTCTACCTGTTGTAGCTGCATAGTGTCACAAGTGGGGTGTAGTGTTTTTTTTTATTGGAGCTTTAGCTTAGCTCATGCCTCTGAGAAGATAGAATTTCAATAAGCCGTGAACGTGAGAACTGGAAAGAATAAAAACTGTCCACTCAGTCTGCATAGCTGAAGACGTACACAACCAGGCACCAGTGTGGTACCATTAGTCCTGCATAAGGTCCGGTTTAACAGCTGTGTACTGTATTTAGCAAGTAGTAAAAAGACAGAACCTTATTAGCCCCAAAAGAGAAAGTAGAAATCACAGACACAAAAACTATGAGGGACATAATTAAAACATGATATAGCTGAAAGTTAAACTTTAATGTGACAGTCTTTACAGTGGTGCTAGCGGTTATATCAGAGTTTAGCGTAACATTAGCAGCAACTCCAAACTCTCATCATCCTCAAACATCTTTCTTGTAAATTATATGTTTTTTAAATATGCCCACACATCTTCTCTTTTTGTTTGTTTGAGGAACTGAGTAATTACATTGTATAAGTTCTATGAGGAAAACTGAAGACTGTGCACATTTTAGCTGAGTAAGTCTTTGACACCTTGTTTTGTTTGCCTCAGCTGGAAGCGAAGTTTCAGAAATAACTCTTCTCTTCCCTCAAGCATATTGACACACAGTCTAACCTCTTGAAGCCTACAGGGGTTAGGAGTAGGATTTCAGTTTGCTCTAACCCCCTTTTTATTTATTACTATTACCTATGCGCATCACCTGAAAAGCCTTTAACAGAAAACTTCTAATCAGTGTTTGAGACTTATTTTGAAAGAACCATCTTTTAGATTAGTGCAAATTTTCCTAGTTAATTCAAACAGCACCTATCCTTATACCAAGATAGGCATTTTCTCACCCTTTAAAAGTCCACCAGGTCTTAAAAAATAAAAACAATAGACTATCCCGCTTTGTGATTTTCCTCCTACTCTGTTTGCGTGTTGCTGTAGCAACCCAACACATGTGGATTTGTTGTTGTGGCCCACTTTGCATTATTTCCACAGTCCTCTAGGGTTTATTTGCATCCAATAGAGACGCTGGTGCCATCGTGGCGATTTTAGCTTTTATTTGATGAGGATGATGATGATCGTCCACTTGGTCCCCAGTTTAGAAGGGATTCCCTCACCGTGTGCTTTGTTTGTGTATCAAAACAATGACTTCAGCAGTGAATGGAGTTAGAAATGCACCTTGCACCTGCTGGCATCAAACACGCAGGTTTTGATGCCAGTCACAGAGCAAACAAAACTGATGAAATTTGTATAAAGAGGCGGAGCTGCTTTCTGTCTGCTTGTTTTATAAGTGTGTTCTTTGGAAATAAGGCAGATCCATTAGGGTGTTTTCACTTGACCTCTTGATGTGGTTTGGTTCATGTGTCTTTGTGCGTATATGTAACACTGCCTTCATGTGCCTTTGTGATTTATATTGTGTATTTTGGCCTTAGAGGGATCAGGTAACAAAAAAGGTCTATAAATGATCTAGAAATGTGACCAAAAACTCATTTAAGCCGGACTTGTTCATTATCTCTCTGGCACAGTTTAATTGCTCAAATATCTGCAGGAGACCATCATTTAAAGCAGGGGTCCCCAATCTCAGTCCACGAGGGCCGGTGTCCCTGCAGGTTTTAGATCACCCTGGATCAACACACCTGAATCACATGATTAGTTCATTACCAGGCCTCTGGAGAACTTCAAGACTCGTTAAGAAGGTAATTTATCCATTTACATCAGCTGTGATGGATCAAGGACACATCTGAAACCTGCAGGACACCGGCCCTTGTGGACTGAGATTAGGGACCCCTGATTTAAAGTTGTTGTTTTTTTTTAAGTTTTAAAGGAATAATCATGTAGTTTGTGAAAAACAAAAACAGGTTCAAGTATGAATGAATGTTTGAGTCTGTACTGTTTTGTTTTTTTGTTTTTAAAATCCTCTTTAAAGGGAAGGAAGACAAAGTGCAACTTGTTGAAATACCGAAGGCGGTTTGGAGACTTTGCCAACGGTTACGTAAATGTAACCTGAGAAGTTAGAACAAGCCTGCAAACAGAAGACAGCCATTGTACTTTGCTGCGTGTGTGTGTGTGTGTGTGTGTGTGTGTGTGTGTTGCCTAATCTCATATCAGTCTCGGTCACAGACTGTCAGTTGTCCTATTAATACATCAACCATGTGACTTTGACCAGAGGTATTTGAATCTCCGCACCATTTACAGAAGCACTTCCTCTGTCAACCAGCAGTATTTTCAACTTTCTCAAAATAATCTTGTTAGTTGATGTTACAGCCACTCATAACCCATAATTCAGTTATATTTCTAAGAAGTCTTGCCCTGTTTTTCAGTGACTGGCCTGAACAGCCATTAGCGTGAGAGCAGTGTAAAGCCTGCGGGAGGCTGATTCAGGACAGTGACATGACTGAGAAATGTAAATGTTTTTACAAGTTGAATATGTTTCTTTAACTCTGCCCTACTGTTTGCCACTAACACCACAGTTTCCTGTGGCGTTCAGTCCGTACAAGTAAAAAAAAAAAAGCAGACAGGAAGTGGGGGGAACCTCAGCTAGATCGAACTGTAGATAAGTGTAAGGGTTCATCTGATGCACAGATCAGCTGCTCTGCATCACTGGTTGTATTAGAGGTGGAAGAGGCTTGGATCGCCTTTTTTTTTTTTTCTTCTTTTTATCTATTTTTTAAATAATAGTGGTCTGCCTCCAGCTAGGTTAATAGTTCAAAAAGGTGGTGCCTCCTACACTTTATGTTGTGTTGAGCTACAGTTGAGAGTTGTGCATACACTCACCTGGATAGTTTTTGTTTATTCTTCTACGTAAAAAAAAACCTTTCCAGGCACAGAACAAATTTTTGTTAAATCCTTCTACATATCACAGAATTTATGAAATCACATTAGAGAAAAGAAAACACTGCAAAAGCTAAAAAATAAATAAATACATAAATGATGAAACAAAGCAGACGTGTTATTGGGGAAACAATAATGCAATGTTCGACCTGATGAAGTGACAAGCTAGCAGTAAATGGCTAACATGAATATACAGTGTTATATGAATCACTGATTAAAACACACGTTACCTCGTCTTGTTTTCCTCTCACAACAATGATGAAATCTGTGCTTCTTTTAAGCGTGCCTCAGTGCAGTCCTTTACATGTTTTGGTTTTTGTTTCTTCTGCCAGTGGTCCGTCACGATATTGTGTCCCCAGGAACCTTTCTGTTTTTGCCCTGTCTTTCTTCCCTCACGCCCAATCTGTCACGGCACATTGCTGTTCCTGGTTTGCGCCAATATGAATAAAATTTTATTCTACTTTCTCTGTATTTTTAGTGCTTTTGCAGCATTTTTCTATTTGCTGGAGTTTTATTAGGTTTTTTTT
>NW_005187632.1:781854-787826 GCF_000239375.1 Pundamilia nyererei | reverse complement strand
GTGTGTGTGTGTGTGTGTGTGTGTTCCTCCTTACCAGCTTGACATATGTTTAGTGGGTGTCACAGCCACCGTGCAAACAGAAAGTCAGCCTGACTCAGCATGTTGGCGTGTTTCTGCCTTTATGTATTAATAGCTGCACAGCCTGTATTCCTGTATCAAAGTTGTGCTAAAATAATCTTTACCCAATCACATGAATGTTTAAAGTCATTTATAAGGTTAAAAAAAATCAGATTCCTTCATGCGTCTCTGTCAGTTTGTTGTTAAGAATACAAAATCCCCTGTGTTGTCTGGGTATGAGTATGTCTGCTTTACATAGCCATAATCCACCTATAAACATGCAAAAAGTCTGTTTAAAGCTTTGATCACTGTCAATAACATGTAAATGTGTTTATTGTTTGCCCCTCCCAGGCGGATATTTGGTCGCTGGGCATCACGGCCATCGAGCTCGCCAAGGGGGAACCGCCGAACTCCGACATGCATCCAATGCGAGTGCTCTTCCACATCCCCAAATCCCCTCCTCCAACACTGACTGGTGATTTCTCCAAAAGCTTCAAAGAGTTCACAGAAGCTTGCCTCAACAAGGACCCTTCTTTTGTAAGACTCACAGCTGACACACACATTTAATGCAATAAACCTTTGGGGGTTTTGTAATTTAAAAGTATTTAGCTGCCATATCCTTTGAGTTCTATTCACATTAAAAATCTATGTTATTTTAACACTGGTGGAAAGTGCTTAAATTTTTCTCTCTGCATTTCTGTGACATTTCTGGTTTTACTTTAGCACTTTATCCCTTTAATTCCTACTTGGAGTAATCCATATTTCTCTTTTCTGAACTAAGTAATTTCTGTCACATTTCGCTCCTGCTTGTCGAACAAAATAACTTTGTGTGCATCACAAGTTAGTGAGGGTGGTCTCTGGACTTGGGAAAAACCCAGAAACGATCCCAACGGTTGTCAAACCGTGTCTTTATTGATATATACTGAGGCATCAAATGCCATTGAGTGTACAGGAGAGGTCATTAGATCTTGTTTTTATGGGGAAAGAGTTAGAGCAGTTGCATTTATGTGACCAACAGTCTTGGTAACTTTCTGAGGTCGTTTTTTTTTTTTTTTTCTCAATTACCCAAAATAAGCTGCCTTGTATGTTTTGTTGTAAACCCAGAGTTCATGTAGCCTTCTGTACATTTACCTCTAAATGTACTGAGTTTAACTCACTGCTTAGCGTTTTGATATTTGCAGCATTTATTTCACCACATCACGAGACACTAGCTTTGATTTCCCTTAATTTAGCCCACTCGGTCTATATGTAGCTGGCTGATGGAGCTCCTTACTAGCTGACAGTGTAAAAGATGCAATGTTATTATAGCTAGCTAAAACTAAAACTCATTGTGGAACATACAGTTTAGTTGACTCAAATAAAATAAAAAAAATTAACTTTTGAAAAAAAATGAAAACTAAGTGAAATAATTTTGTGAACTTCCTAGAGAACTAAGCTAAAATAAAAATGTAAAGGAAAACATCCTTAGTTTTACTATCTGTTAGTTTGTGAGTTACCAAAAGACTCTGGATGTCTATGAGACAATGACACATTATGAGTCACCTGCTTTCAAAAAGTCCACTGTTTTTTGTTTTTTTTATTGCAATACCTCGACTAATTTTTCCCCTAATCTTGCCTCTGGCACGTGCGTTTGTCACTGCTCAGCTAGAAAGAAGTCTGAGAAACTGAATAACATTATGAGCAGCATCCAGAAACACTGTAACAGAAGCAGATTGGTTATTTGAAAAATTAACTTAATAACCAGTAGGTTGAACTACAAAACTAATTTGCTACTTGGTATTTGTTACACTGGTGACCACATACAGCTAAGAAAATTGTTAGATTGTAACAAGTTCCAGATGGCAGTCACTTCCAGGTGTCAAACCTGGGCTACGTTTGGCGTTTACAGCTCATTTATGGACCTAGAAGTTGTGTTAGCTCAACGTGGTCCAGGTATCGCCACACACCTGACATTTGGCCGATATAAGGTGAACCTGGGGCTGAGTTAATGTAGCCTGAGTCAACACCATCTGCTTCCCAGCTGGGCCCACGGGGGTGTGGGAAGCACTTGGATAAGTGGCGCTGGTGTCAATACTTAGGCACTATTTACAGTGTTTTGTATACTTACCAGCAAAGCTTACAAGTTCAATTTCCTGGCAGTGACGAGGCTGTCGGCATACACGTCTTAGACTGTGTTTACATTAGCTAGTAATATGAATAACTAAGGAAGTTAGTTTACATTTGTACTAATGTTATATCAGTCATAAATGTTAGCATTTCCTGCTGTAAGGAGAGACACGCTACCACATATGTGGCTTTATTGACCCCAGATTATTCATAAGCTGTGTCAGTGTTGGGAAGTGGTAGCATGGACTGGGACTTCTATTGTGTGTTTTTACTCTGATTGAGCACACAGAGTGCTTTCTGCTAAAAGTCCCATTCATGCAGCCCGTAATATCTAACAATCACCCACACACAAACTCTATTGGTCATCAAGGGCAACTTGGGCTTCTGATTGGTGGCTTTACCTGCTGGGCCGCCATCCTTGTAAACTCCCCCTTTAGTATTTTGTGAGCTTGGCGCAGATGGCTTCATTTCCTACAGTTAGGGTGGTTTGAATATTTCAGGACAGCTTCCCTGTTCTCTGTGTGTGTGATTTACGTTGGATCCTGCTGCCCCCTGCTGGTCACTTCTGTTTTCAGCCTATCTTTCTGATATTCTTTTTCTCCATCTCCTTCTGGAAAGCTGAAGCTTTTTTAACTTTTCATCTTAAATCTATAGACTAATAACATCATGACCTGTTTTTTTTTGTTTTTGTTTTTGTTTTTTTTATCTCTTTTCAAAAAAATAAAAATAAAAAATTACAATCAGTTTTCTTGTCCTGCAGCGTCCCACAGCCAAGGAGCTTCTCAAACACAAGTTCATCGTCAAACACTGCAAGAAGACGTCCTATCTCAGCGAGCTGATTGACAGGTACAGGAGGTGGAAGGAGGAGGACCACAGTGACAACAGTTCAGACGACTCTGACAGGTATTGTCTCTTGATTTAGCTGGAACTTCGTCTTCAGGTGTGTGTGAGCAGAGAGGTCCGACATCTATCTGTGCATTTAAATGTGTTCATTTTTTCTTTAAGTGAATCTAGTAATAAGGAAAACAACGAGTCTCCAGAGTGGTCCTTCACCACTGTCCGTAAGAAGAAGCAGGACAAGTCAGATAGCAGGACCATCCTCAATGGAAATGTTAGTACCACCTGTGTGTGTTACTTTGTTTTTTAACTTGTAGTTGTTTTTACTTGTATTTTAAAGTCAAATCAGAAGTATGGTCCATAATGGTCTCGCTAGTAATGCCTCAGTCTCAATCATCTAGCCGGACCAACCACTTTTATTAGTTACACCTTGCTAGTACTGGGTTGGATTTTTTTTTTTTTAATGCAATATGAGGAAGTCGGAGGTCAGTATAACTTGGATTCTCACAGTCTTTTGTTTTCTTGTCCTCTTCATCCTTGGGTTCAGGATCAGATGAGTAAATCTGCCAGTCTCACCACAGTCATCTCCCCCGTCTTCACAGAGGTTGGTATACACAAGTCTCCTAAACATCAATACACTCATCCTTTTGTTTTAGACACTGTTTTTGGGATCAGGGAATATGTAGTTATCCTGCCATTGATTTTGGGCTTTTGTGCTGATTTTTGTTGGAGGGTTTTGTGGTAACCTGAGAGAAGTGAGCTAAAATAAAATAAAATAAAAAGATTTTCAAAAATGATTCTTATTGTTCAACTTCTTCTGTAGTTGAAGCAACAGCACAAGGAGCACTCTGAGCAGCGGTTGGCCATCGAGGAGCTGGAACGTAACATTCGAATAGCTGAAGATATCTGTCCAGGCATCACGGACAAGATGGTCACGCATATCATTGCCAGGTACCAGAAGTGTAACCTTTTCTAAATACAGGGTTGCGTTTCTGTTTCTTTCAATTATTTATGACAACCTTCTCTCATTACTCAATTTCTTTTATTGGAAGTTAATTCTCTTATTTATGCCAGAATATGATGCTTTTATTTGCCCTTCGTCCTGTTTCTTTCTCCCTCTTTTACATTATTCAGAACAGAACATTTGTATCCTCCTTCATTTGTTAACCAAATATCTTCCTCCTCAGATACACAACAAATTGAAAGATGGATGGATTGACCCAGGAAAAAGAAAAAACATGAAGAGAGAGAGACTGTGTTTCCTTTACGGTGACGCTGCTGGATGATGAAAATAAGGCAGATTTGCTGTGCAGTATCTGCTTGCTGTACACACACACATCTCAACACACACTCACACACATGCACGCACACACACTACCAATGTAATATATACACTATATTAAACATATACATATAAATTCCCTGCTGCTGGTTGAAAACCTTTTATCTCCCTATGGTTAATTAAAAAAAAAAATCCACAACAATAACGAAAATAAAATCTGATGTATAGCTTTTATTTCTGATCTGCCTTTACCATAATGTGCCTTAGTTCTTTTTGTTATCAGTCATTTTCTACATTTTCTGCTGTCACTTGTTTTCTTAAGAGGTTTTTGTAGAAATGGCTCACGAAGGAAATGTAATACCAAAGAAGGTTCTCGTCCATCAGCAGTGGTATGTTTTTGTGTCATGTTTTTGTGTCATGAGTTGCTTGGAGTCTGTAGATGTCTTTATTCTTGTTTAGTAGCACTTGAGACAGATGATATGCCAATATTACATTTGTTTTTTATTTTTGTTTTTCAGTAATGTCTTTCAGTTACAGTTCCCTGATCCCAGAATTCATTCAAGGTGGTTTCTGTTAAAGCAGTGTAGATCCTTCAATTTTACTGTTTTGTACAGCGACTTTCTTGAATATTCAAGGTGAAAAGCCTCCTACTCTAAAATGGTACAAATGTGGGGAATTTATGGAACTTTTAATGTCCAAATGTTCCTAAACTTTTAAATTTCCCCATCAAGTTTAATAGCTCCAGTTTTGAGAGCTACCAGTCTCTGGCTAGCTTGGCTAGGTAGCCAGTTGCCTGTTAACTGGGAGGCTAGCTGTTATTGTAGCTACCCAAAGTTGCTGGCAAGATATGAGTAGTTAAAATGCTGAAAATGGCTGCCATGTGAATAAGGCTGGTTTAGTTACTTTTAGTAACAAAGCCACTGGCAGCACACAACTGTTAGTCCAGATTTATTTTGTTATGTTAGTCTTGCTAGCCAAATAGTTAGTAGCTTGCTAAACAGTAAGCTAGATAGCTGTTGTTGTTACTGCCCTTCTCTAATTAGCAGCAGTTAAGGCTTTAATCACAGAGGCTTAGAGACCAATCAGTGACCTAGTAGAGGGGGGAAAGAAATGTGTAGTCCCCGATTGATTGGCAAGTGGTTGCTGGAGTGTTCTTGCACTTGCTAGCTTCAATGCAAACCTCCTACCAATTGCTTTGGTTGCTAGCAGATTGCCACAGTTGTTTGTAGTTTGTACAGAAGATGCAAAAATTGTCTACACTGATCAACTACACCAAGTGGTAATGAAACCTTGAAAAATGTGGTGCCAACTGGAAACAAAGAACGTTCCTTTGTAAGTTTTGCCTTACCACTGAAAAACCAATACATTTCATTAGGCACATGTCCTCTGTTTCCATTACAAATTTTTTCCTGTTTCACTACCACTCGGTGTTTGGTTAGTGTTTGCAGATAAGTCGCCATCTTCCATGCAGACTGCTGGCAAACATGGCAAGCTGCAAGTGACTGAAGCAGTCACGAGTCTTTCAGTGCAACACACTCAATGCAAACACGTTTATCACTTGCCAACTGATTAGGAGGATACGCCTTCATTCTTAGCAACTGGAGGTTACCATGCAGTCACTGACCGGTCTTTTTGACTGAGGTACAGGATGTTAAAATGATGAAAATGGCTGCCATTTGGTGAGTGTAAC
>NW_005187632.1:759820-780911 GCF_000239375.1 Pundamilia nyererei | reverse complement strand
ATTGCTAATAGTTCGCTGGTCCAGTGGGATCAAAACAGACTCCACATGACTTCAGTCCAATCCACACAATCTGTGAATGTTAGATTCCAGTGCTTGATAGGCTGGATTAACTGGTAAGGGTATGGCTAGTGTTTGCATATAACTATAAATGCATTTTTTTTTTTGATGTAGCAACAAGGGTCTTTGTTGATACACATGTCGCTTATGTTTTACTTTGGACAGTCAGTGAGGACGATCACATAGAAATATTGACAATTATGGACGATTAAAGGTAATGCCAAGAATGCAGATTCTTGGCGTATTCTTTGTACTTTAAAACTCAGTTACACAGAGATCGGTTGTTGTTCCCTTGGCAACAACTATTTAGTATGCAAAAAATGTTTTCCCTTACCAGCTGGCAGTGGAGGTTGCTGCCTGTGGTTAGCAACGTCAAAGATGATAAAATCAATACTTTCCAATAGATGCACTTTTCAGAGTTTCACCACCACTAGGTGATTGTTTGTAGTCAAGTCTCCGTCTTCCATGCAAACGGGATCACCGTAGTGATCTGCCAGTGAGCAAATCAATCAAAAAGAGGTTTTCAGTGCAGTACCATATTCATTTAGCGGCTCTCACTTGGCATCCACTGCCCAGTCAATTGGGGAATACAGATTTTCTTTATCTACCAAGATTTCAGGGGGGTTGTGACCAAACACTCTCCTTTTTTTACCAGCAACTGATAACTTGTCCAGATATGGTAAATTCTGGCTCCAAAAACTAGTGTAACAATGGCCGAAAAGCTAACGTCACAGTTGCTTCATCCATTTTTTTTTTCAACCTAGATATGCTTTTCACACATGTACTGCACATAGCTATAGAGTGCTTCAATGAAAGGGGTTACAAAGCAAAAAAGCAACATAGGCACTGGTCTGCAGAAATGTGGAAAAGTGATACGTTCGGGTGAGCCATCCTTAACCATACTGTCAATAAGTGAGAGACTGCATAAAAGACACACATAAAGACATCAAGAGAAAAGCACAGCCTAGAATGCTCGGCCCTTAGAGCATCTGTTGGCTCTATTAAGACATTTGGGGTATTTTGCGGTTTCCTTTTTCCGAGGGGCCACGTTAGAAACTGGGACTTTTTTGGATGGCCACACCAATAAGCTTAATTGATGCAGCCCTGCAGTCCCAGTTTCTCATGTAGTCCCTTGGAAAAATTATTGGCCCACCCCTGCCTTAGAGGGAACGAAAAATGAAAACCAATAGAAAGTTGTTCTGGTTGACCAGTTGTACTGTATGGGATGTGAGTGGTCTATTTCAGGATGACAGTGCCTCCACCTATATATGGGCCTACCTTATAGTTAACACGGCTTAAGGAGTAGCCTATGATCTTCACAGTCACCAGATTGCAACTAAAATTAACATCTTCAGGAGACCAATGTGTCTCCATTTGATGATCATCATCAAGACATGAAATGAGGGAAAATATTTAAGAAACATGGTGCCCATACCCCTCTGGTAAAGGAATGTTTGAAGAGTTAATGTTGTAGTGGCTCAAACACCTTAACAAAAAATTTAAATTGTTGTCTGCTTTAATTTGTCAAACATCTTTAATTTCTAAAATACTAATTATTATTATTATTATTATTGTTATTTATTTACTTGTTTTTGTAAGCTTGCACCTATAAAATAGCCACTAAAACAGTAGCCCCTTTTCAAAATCTGAGGTTTTCACTTGAAGAAGGCAAAAAAATACATTTCATCTGCCAGTGCACCTCAAAACGACACACTTCTTATCTAATACATTTATCGTGTTATCTACAGTCTGCAGAGGATGTGCTATTTTAAATTATCCTTCCAGTTTTGACTGTGATCATCAATCGCTTTAATGTTTTAATCTTTTCTACAGCGTCACTTCAGTAACCTTTGCCGCTCCTTTCGTATCCGTTCCTCCTTCACTCTTTTCTTTCTTCTCCTCTTCACCCTCTGGCTCCTTCTTTGCAGTTTCTTTTGCTGTTGCATGCTCCCTCTCTTCCTCCTCCCCCTCTTCCTCCTCATCAAGTTGGAGACTCCCCGATGAAAACCTCATCCTGGCTAGTCCAGCGGACCGTACCATCTTGCCTACCTGAGGGGCAGGGCAGTAGTATGGATAGAAAACCTCCGGGTCTGAGTCGCTGTAGCTTCCCGCAGTGCTGCCAATCATACATAGTGAACTGGGGCGTTCAGGCAGAGGGGAAGAGTTTAGTGGGAGGTAGGTGGGTCTGGAGGGGCGCGTCAGGTGGGGGTAGTAACCAAGAGGGCGAAACTCAGAAGCAGGGTTAAAGGCAGTGTTTGAGCTCCTTGAGAGGTTTAATTTGACATCAGGTTGGCTGGCTACACGGCGAGGCAGTCCAGGAAGGAAGTTGGAGTCATCGCTGTAATGACCCGCCTCTGTATGTCCAACGCCCCTGAGTCTTGCACCATTGCTTCCTGGTTGGTACATTCTGGCCAATCCCAGCCCACCTGAACCACTGGAGCGGAGGTTTCTCCTGATTGGTGAACTACATGGCGAATCGTGACACATTGGGTAAAAAGATGGCCGTGTTATGCCATCCATTGTCACATAATCCCGCCGTCTTGTATGTGGAATTCGTTCCAGTGAGGAAACGGTAACAAATTCCGACAAGTAGGGATGTCGGTTGAGTGGTGAGGAGCCAGCTAATGGGAACGATGGGAGGACAGGATGATACTGGTAGGCAGGGCTGTTAGGGTAGAGAAGGACCAGCTGCTGTCCTGCATCTGGATGTGGCTGGGGGTTGGGTCGACGTCTAGATCGGTTTCCATAGACACCAGCTAACCGCTGGGCTTGGCGCTGTGTCCCGATTCGTACCCCCCTTGCGTCCTCTACTACAGATATCGAAGCAGATCTCGTCTTCAGTGAGGGTGAAGGCGGCATTGTCTGGTTGACAGATGGAGAAAGAGGAGTGACTTGGGAGAGGAGGCGAGGCCTCTGGCTGACCTCAACACATGAATGGCTGCGTTTAGCCACTCTTTCGTTGATTTCAATATCATTGTCTCGATGATGCGGGTCCAGCTGATCCTGGCTGTGTATTGCCAGAGCACGACTTGACCGTGGGAATGGGTGGGAATGTTCGTACACCTGAGAAGAAAAGGCACGAACACTTGAGTTGTTTTTATTACTAATATTTTGATTATGCTACCATTAATTAATTCGCTCATATGATATCAGAGTATGTATGTATTAGATAATATCAGAGAACTGTAAAAAAGAAGAAAAAACGGCCCAAGAACATGTAATGACATTTTGAAAAACCCATAGCTCTTCAAGTTAATTAAACAAAATCATTAAAAACAGATAATAGAACAGTAGCTGTTTTAATTTTGTCAGACATGAATATGCTTTGTGTGTCAAGTAATAGTTTTAAAGACTGAACAGTCATATTTATTACCTGTTTGGAGACATCTGTGAGGAGATCAGGAGAAGATCGACATTGTCTGGGGTCACAGTCTGTCTGACTGTACATCCTGGACAGACAGAGAAAGGAATAAAATAACGGATGTTATACACAGACTATAAAAATTGATCACAAAATATTCCTCTGTTCCAGATCCTTTGACCTTTACATAAGATGGCTTAATAAAATATGTTGCCGTTTCAAGTACTTAAAGCTCCTTGCTTTTGAAGTACATGCATAAGCAAGTTTCTTGCTTATGAAAAGGAAATTGAAGCATCAATAAAATCTCTCTCTCACTTTTCAAAGTGTGAAGGCTTCTTCTCCCCTGATCCCAGACACTCCAGCAGCTGCTTCTGGGTCCGACCACTGCCAAACAACATTACTAACATCAGATGGACACACTACCACACCTGACTGAAAACAAAGAGTCTGAATATTCATCAGAAGAAAAGGGTAATAAAAAAACGCTCACAGTCCATCATATTTCTCAGGTTTTTGCTTATAAATCAGCAAATGACTTTGAGCACAGTTTGGTTCAATTCTAACCAATACTATCAGTAGGGATTCTTGTGAGTTGTGGACAGACTGATCACCACGACATGATCTGTCCTTTGGATAAGCTGGAAAGCTCAGGATGGTTTATTCAAACACTACAAGAGTAGGTAAGTAAAAAGTTTTGTGAGTCAAAATATTTGTGTACAAGCTTAAATCCAGATGATGTACCACTAAATGGTTGGAGAACAATTCATGCATAGTAGACACTGGAAGTAAATGACTTTGATTTTGGGCAAAAGATGATTAATATATATATATATATGTATTATACAAAAGCCTGAATGCACCTTCAGATTATAGCATTATGTGCACTTGTCTGCATTTTACCTGTATCTGAAGCTGGAGCCTTTACATGACAGCAGAGTTTTGTGTATGGCCTTTGGTTCCTCAGCCAGCCTGAAGAAAGCATGGTACTCCACACACATCTTCCAGAATGATTTACACACATCACGGCTGGCCATGGCCAACTCTAGTGTATCCTTACACGAGGGCTGGATGGACATGAAATAAGACTATGATGAGTCAAATATTTACAACCGCCTCTGTATAGCATGCTGTCTGCACTTCAAGTCCCAAAAAGTCTTCTACCGGAGAACTTAAAAGCCCCCATAGGGTGCTCTGTGGGAACTGGCACCAGTGCTCTAGCTGTAGAACCTTTACATTAGTAACTTGGTAGCTGCTATGGATCGGATTTGATCTTTACATTGCCTGTTTGCATGCTGTTCACAAGTACTTAGAACTACTGGCCAGGAGATCTCCACAAAAGCCTTACTCTTTTGGCCAGAATGTTTTGTTCCTTCCAAAGATCTCTTAAATATTTGGACCTGCCCATTTTTCATGCATCCATCACAAGAGTCCCCTGTTCACTCACAGGGGAGTGAGACATAAACTCACTCATTATTCCATACTAAATACTAATGGTAGGTGTGCCAGTTTAGCTAACTGGTAGAGCAGGTGACCACATGCCATATGGCTGAAATGCAGATGTCCAGGATCGAGTCTGGCCCATGGCTCATTTCTACATGTCTCCCCCACACCACCATCACCCTTTCTTTTCTACTCTTAACAGCTCAACTATTGAATAACGGCCAAAAAAACCCCCCCATCCATCCGCTTCCCCTTTTCCTTTTTCAGGGTTGCGGGGGAGCTGGAGCCAATCCCAGCTGTCTTAGGGTGGGAGGCAGGGTACACCCCTCAAAGATAAATCTTCATAGGACAAAAAGCAAAACCGTGTGGCCCAAACTGGACCAGTTTCTCACCCCAACTTTATCATGTAGTTTGATGAGGAAATGCTTGCGTTTGAAGCTTAGCTTGCGGATCTTTGCCCAGCTGAATGTGTTGATTTTTGTGTTTCCCTGGAAAAACACAAGAAAAAAATAATGAGAGATTATATGTAATGTGTAGTGTAGCATCTGCACACATATTTAGCCTCAAACAGTGTTCCTCTCCTAAACCTGTTAGTTGATTTTTGAGAAATGCACATGGAAATTGTAAATTTTTATTGGTACTGTAAAAACTAAAAAGGATCACCGACGTCCTCAGGTTTTATCTCTACACATCTCGCATATCTTGTTTTATCTCGCATACAATGAATGATTGTTAGTTTATTAGATCCATTAAATTTATTGTGTTGTAACTTCACAAACCAAGTTTTTTATGCTAAAACAGCAACTCCTAGCTTAGAAGAAGAGGAAATTTTTCTGATGGAAAAAAATAAAAAGATTTGTCCTTTTATGTGGAAGTGGACACACCTGAAAGACTAGCACTCCAGAGTGTGTGACAGCCAGATTGATCCTCATTCCCTCCCCATCATAGGCAGGGTAAGGCCTGATTCCATACATGTCCAGCTTCCTCGCCACCTCCAGCAGCTGGATGTCGGAGTTTGCTGGAGAGAGTCCTCTATGGACAGAAACAAAGAATCACAATTACAATCCAGCCTCTGATTTATGGAGAGTTGGATGCATTGCTGTTGTTTTGCTGCCAATTTGACCCAGCAGTCACTTCTGCTTTTCCAACAAAATTTCTCCTAGTTAGACTCAAACAACACGTCAAACGCATGTTTCAAAAGTGGCATTTTGGTTGTAAACCATCATATTTTCAAATCTATCGTCTTTTAAAAGAATCTATGGGTGGGATGGGGGAAAGAGGCGCAGTCCTACGTCCAGTTAATACTTTGCCCTTTCTCTCTGATCAAAATTAACACTAGTTTGACAAAACTGTCCGCATACTACAGAGCACCAGTGTCTTCTGCTTCACTTCATACCTGTGTTTCTTGTGAAACTTGATGATTTTGTGGTCCAGATATTCCTGGTTGGGAACATAGTGCTTCATCTCCAAATGCTGGCAGTCCAGCTCCTCATCATAGTCCCCTATCTCTGCTGTAGCACAAATGCAAATGCATGCAAACACATATTTAGTTTCTCTGCGTTTTAAATATTTAATTGCAGTATAGTCACCATTTTTGGGCCATTTGGGAAGGAGAGAATCGGAGTGGGTCGTTGCTCTAGAGGGAAATCTTTGACTAAGTAAATGCAGTATATGAAACACATTTTCAAAAACATAATGTATATAATGACTATGTACTCCCTGGACCCTTTATTAGGTACACATGCAGAAAAATGCATGTAGCCATGTAAACATAGGTAAGATTTCCTACCAAAGTTCAAATTTTAGTGTGGCACAGTTGTTGGTACCACATGGGCTCATCTGAGCATTTCAGAGACTGTTAATCTACTGGGAATTTCCCTCACAACCATCACTAGGCTTTACAGAAAATGTCCCAATAAAGATAAAATATCCCTTGAGCAGCAGCTCTGTAGGTGAAAATACTTTGTTGATTCCAGAGATTACAGGAGAAGGGCCAGACTGCTTTGAGCTGATAGGAAGGCAGCAGTAAATCAAATAACATGATATGAAGGTATGCAGAAGAGCATCTCTGAATGCACAACATGCTGAACCTTGAAGCAGATGGGCTATAGCCGCAGAAGACCAAACCAGGTGCCACTGTTGTCAGTGAAGGCCAAGAAACTGCCGGTGTAATTGTAAGAGGATACTTTCTTAAAATACACATTTAAACAGTTGAACATTGTTTGAATGCCATTGCCTATGCCTATCCTCTGATGGCTGCTTCCAGCAGGATAACACACCATGTCACAAAGCTCAGATCATCTCAAACTGTTTTTTTGAACACGACAATGAGTTCACTGTACTCAAACGCGCTGCACAATCACCACATCTGAATCTGAGCACCTCTGGGATGAGCACCTGCGTCTGTGTAATGCTATCATGTCAATATGGACCAAAATGTCTGAGGAACGTTTCCAGTACTTTTCTACGGAGCCCCGCAAGGGACATGGGAGAAAAAAAAATTAACACGGACTTTTGCGAGATCTCGCAAAACAAACTCAGGATCTCACAAAAGTTTTAGCCGCATTCTTTGGTGGTCGCCAGCTCGCAGCCGACCGGGAGGTCGAGGCACGATGTGCCAGGAGAGCGGTGTTCCTCCCGGCTGTAGTAGGTCTCGACCTCCCATTAGCTTCGAGATGGTGGGTGTCAGATCTCCAAAAACGTCGGAGCACTTTTGCAAATATGTGATGTCTTGTAAACCGAGCAGATATTTGACGTTTACATAGCTACATTCACAACTCGAAATATCTTAAAAGTTTTGCGAGATCTCGCAAAAGTTTTGCGAGATCCCGAGTTTGTTTTGCGAGATCTCGCAAAACTTCATCGTAATTTTTTTTCTGCCATGTCCCTTGCGGGGCTCCATACTTTTCTGAATCTTCCGCAAAAAAAAAAATTTTTTTTAAATTACAGCAGGTGTGATGCACTTTGATGCTTACACTGCAGTATGTGAGAGACCAGCAGGGCGGCACTGTTGTCATTACAGGTCAGACTGCCATTAGACAAGTCCTGCTTGATCTGTAAGGCAAAAAGATACCTGTGCACACACAAAACAGTATGAGTACACCTACTGTGGCATTTAACAAATATCACATATAGCTCATCTATGCTCAGACTTTACCTGGTGAGGCCTCTTTTGAGTTGTCCAGGATCTGGTGGAAAAAACTTGACTATAAACCTGAAGAATAAATCATTGGTGTCTGACAGAGGGGAAAAGAAAAGAGATTATAGACGTTAGGACAATGGTGCCAACGGAGACGCTGAGATCTGGAAATATTTGGAGGAAATATGAAGTCAGAGCACTAATCTTAGGACAGATATGACTTACATTTGATCTGTTTGACCAAAGGTTTCAGCAGCTCCAACCAAACCTGCAACAGAAACTTGTTAAGACATTAAAAACCTCCCGCACTGATCTGTGCGTATCTGTGTGATCCAGCATTTCTTACATAATTGCCACTGTGGTGTCTGAACTCCAGGCCAAAGTACTCCTTCTCCAGCAGTTTCAGATGACCGCACACTTTGTTGTAGAAGTCGCCACCTAAAACCTTTTGCTGGAAGAAAGAGTGGGAGAGAATTAAAGTGAGAAGGATAATAGGACTTTTTAATTGAGACGTTCTTAAAACTAAAGTCCGGGAGTGCTCCTGGGAGCCCAGAAAAATGTGCTACAGCTCAGTTACTTTATCCACTAATACTTTGCTTAATGAGAGTTTGCATAATCATGGCCATTTTTTTTCTTTCATATTTAATTAATCTGTGGAAGATATGCATAGGGGACATTAAATGATTAAAAGACAACAGATAGAAAAAGTTGAGGCATGACAGAGGACAACGGCAGAAAATTTTGAACCGTATCCATGGAAACTGAGACCTTCATTGCTCGTCTTACTTAACCTCCTAATGGTGAACACGTCAGGCGAAAGGTTAAGATTAGGTTTGTTTGTTTTTTCACTAGTTCGTTAATTAGGCACATTTTCAAATATTAGAAGGTGTTGCCTTTCAAATGAAGTCTCACACATTTCTTTTGCCGTAATGGTTACAAATCTGTAAAAATGGTGTATTTCAACTAATGTCCCTGACTCTGGATTCCAGTGACTTTCTGGGTGACTGGAAATTCAGTTTGCTGGCAGATATGTATAGATATATAAACCTAAGGGGTCTTCTCTGCCAATGCCAAAAGCACAACTATACAGGCTGATTTGTGACAAATGCTGCTTGATGAATGGGATGCCATCCCACAGCAGTGTGTGAACGAGCTGGTGACCAGCATGAGGAGGAGGTACCAGGCTGTGTATGGTTCTTCCACATGGTACTGAGGTCCATCTGTTCAATGAATAGACTGTAAACTGTTGCTATGTCTTGTTTCTTCAGACTTCAATTATCCAATCCATTAAATTAAACCAAACAAGACTCAAGAATAAATTGTTTGGCCTTGGCAGAGAAGGTCTGGCTTGTTTTTCATGGACAAAACCCGCATACTCACCTCTGCTGCTCAACTCACAAATGTATTTCCCTTACAAACGTGGCTCCATTTGAAGGGAAATAATGAACAGATTATAACAGATAACAGATATATACACTGCATTCCAAATTATTATGCAAATTACATTTTTCTCTGTTTTTCCAAAATAGTCGATTCAAATGACAGTCGGCATCATTTTCGAGTCATCGACCAACAGAATATAATTCAAATGTTACTGAACAAAACTCCCAATGAAAACAGTATGTTCTTCAAAACTAAAAAACTTAAAATGCACTGTTCCAAATTATTACGCACACAGAGCTTCAAAAGATTTTATAGGTTGTAGAGAATTCAAAATAGTCATTTGTTGAATTTGCAGCATTAGTAGATCAATTTCACTGAAATCAAAAGCTATTTCAATCAAAAACATCTTAACAGATCAAGTTACATATTAACATAGGACCACTTATTTGATAGCAGTTTTACAATTCTTGCATCCATGGAACTTGTAAGTTTTTGGAAAGTTTCCACTTGAATGTCTTTGCAGGATGTCAGAATAGCCTCCCTGAGCTGCTGTTTGGATGTGAACTGCCTCCCACCCCTATAGCTTTTTGCTTGAGGATGCTCCAAAGGTTCTCAGTAGGATTGAAGTCAGAATGGGGACCACAACATGAGTTCCTCTCCTTTTACGCCGATAGCAGCCAATGATGCAGAGGTGTTCCTTGTTGCATGAGATGGTGCATTGTCTTGCATGAAGATGGTTATGTTGCAGAAGGCACAGTTCTTCTCTTTCTACCATGGAAGAAGGTGGTCAGTCAGAAACTCCACATACTTTGCAGAGGTCATTTTCACACCTTCAAGGACCCTAAAGAGGCCGATCAGCTCTCTCCCCGTGATTCTGTCTCAAAACATGACTCCACCACCTCCTTGCTGACGACGCAGCCCTGTTGGGACATGGTGGCCATCCACCAGCCGTCCACCAGCCATCCACCACTGCATCCATCTGGACCATCCAGGCTTGCACTGCATTCATCAGTGATCAAGACTGTTTGAAAATTAGTCTTCGTGTAGTTCTGGGCCCACTGCAGCCGTTTCTGCTTGTGAGCATTGGTTAGGGGTGGCCAAATAGAACGTTCATGCACAACTGCAAGTCTCTGGAGGATCCTACACCTTGATGTTCACAGGGCTCCAGAGGCACCAGCAGCTTCAAATATGTGTTTGCTGCTTTGTAATGGCCTTTTAGCAGCTGCTCTCTTAATCTGATGTATTTGTCTGGCAGAAACCTTCCTCATTGTGCCTTTATCTGCATGAACCCATGTGTGCTCTGACTCAGCCACAAATCTCTTAACATTATGGCGATCATGCTTAAATTTTCGTGAAATATCTAAGGTTTTCATTACGTGTCCAAGCCATTCAACTATTTCACTCTTTTCAGCAGCAGAGTGATCATTTTTCCTTCCTATATTGCTTGAAAATGGTGGTCTGCTTCATAATGTGGAACATCCTTCTTTAGTAGTTTTTCCTTTAGTTGGGCTCACCTGGCAAACTAATGATCATAGGTGTCCGAGATTGATTTCAGTGATACAAAGAGCCCTGAGACACAATTCCATCCATGAGTTTAATTGAAAAACAACTTATTTACTCTTTATGACACTTAAACACAATTTGCATAATAATTTGGAACGCAGTGTATATAAGCTGTGCATCTTTCCTTTGATGTTTGTTGTTAAATTACAATGTTTAAGAGTTTCTGCTACTACTTTTGTTTGCACACCAACCTAATTGGTGTGACCCCCTACATCCATATGAAGTTTGTGACTCCAGCCAGAAATTAAATCACTTTGAAACTGGGTGATTATTTTTGATATGTCCTGTTTTTACCTCCATTTCTGTCCTTTAAACTAACAGTTATATTTCCTCTATTCCCCTCCCCCCCTTTTGTTATTTTCTAAAAACTGATATTTATTCAATCTTGTCACAATCTTATATAACCAGATATCTTACTATTTTAATCACTTGTTATTTAAGTATTTTGTATTTAAGGGGCAGCCAATCAGAAGAAAGTCCAGTTAAAGTGAGGTTGGGGCATCAAGCCACACTGGAAAATGTAAAGTCAGGTGCATCTCCCACATCGTCATGATTATTTTGAACTCTGGATCATGCAAAGCTTTTCTAGTAGAGTCCAAGAATAGAAATGTGGAGTCAGATCAGAAGAATGGGTCACTTTAACCACATTAGACAAAAATACAAAGGACACTACAAACATGTAAAACTACTGCCTTATTGTTTATCTATTTTGAAGACCCTGTGTCTTAAATTTAATTCAGGATTAAATCAAAGTAGTAGTGTGTGCCCACATGGAGCCCTGAACCTGTCTCTGGTGTTTGTGCGGTGTTCACTTACTGCAGTGACACGTTTTTGCTTTTTTTTTAGCCTTCACTGTCTTATAGCTGGTGTTTAGTGCCCTGTTGGGGGGGTCACTGGACGTCCCTCATTAACTTGTCATGAGGGAAGGAGAAAGGTTATTAGGGGAGAGGGAGGATGACGAAGGACATGGCAGCTGTAACTGATTATAGAGAGAAGAAGAGGCCTAACTGATAATTACTGGAAGCAAACAGCCGCCCACAGATCAGCAGAGCAGTTAGTTTCCAGCAGAGCAGAACAGAGGAAAAAGTGAGCGATGTGGAACTTTGGATGTGAATTCAAAGCAGAAAACAGCAAAACAGTTTCATTAATGATATCTGCACAAGCTTACACGTGTTTGTTTGACTAGTGAAGGGCCTTCATTGCATACAGCAGTGGAGTGTTAGCTCGTTCCAGCTGGTTCCAGAGGAACAAATGCAGTTTTGTCAAATCTCAAAGACAGGCACAGAGTTACCTTTGTCATAGGTGTCATGACACATTGCGAGGTAGCAGTAACACTGAACATGTCCAGCTCATCACGTACGGACAAGTTTAAATTTCAACATATTGGTTAAGTATTATTTTTCAACATGTGCGGTTGTACAGGCCATCAGGCTACTGAAGCACTGCCTGATTACTGAACTGTGATGTACACATTATAATACAGTTTTATATAATAACACCTGTACAATCTGTATGTCCTACCTTAGTATGACTATGTACATCTAATTGTACTTTATATTTGGACTTAATTCTACCCTGATATATAGTTCTTGCATTATTGCTGTTTATTTCTATTTCTTATTATTCTTTCACATCATTTTATTTATTTTACTTTTGTGAATTGGACACATGCAGTTCACAGAAAATCCACCAGGGATCAGTATTTCATGCACCAGAGGGCACAAAGTTGCCAGATGTAGCAAAAATAATACAAATTAAAACTCAGTCATTGACCCAAACCAGTTAACCTTAAAAGCTTTGGACTGAAACCAGAGACTCCAGAGGAAACTCAAGCGTGTAAGCTTTATTCACAAGTTGTTCATAAACCAAACATAGAAATTGCTGTCATGGTCCAGTGACGCGTCACAGTTCTCTGTTTTAATCAGCGGACTCACCTCAGTCTTGGTGTCACAGCTTTGATAAACTAATCTGAAGGTTAAGAAAACATGACCTGAGTGACTGAACCATGCACATCGGGGAAAAATTCAGCATGACAGAACATGTCTAACATTTTACGGATTAGCTACCACAAGCTTTGCTAAACATCCACAAGGTGCTGCCATAATTGTTAAGCAGACTGTAGCAGACAAACACTATTGTGTATTTCTGTACCATTAAGCTATGATGAGTAACATATTCAGTTCTTCCTGTTGAAACAGAATAAATTCCAGCAACCTATAACATCTCCAAGTTTCTGGCTTTGATCCTCAACCCGCTGGTAGGCAGCTCTGAACACCACATCCAGAACACCCTGGATTTTGTTGAGAAAGTGAGAGATGTCATTATGGAGGCAGATGAAACCATGGTCTCGTACAACATTACATCTCTCTTCACTTGCATCCCAGTCACGGAAGCATTGGAGGTAGTTCGTAAGCGATTACCGGATGACCCAACCTCAGCAACAGGACCACTCTCAGCATCAACCAAGTGTGTTTGCTTTTGGAACTGTGTCTTCATTCAACCTACTTCACAAGGGTCAGTTCTACAGGCAGAAACATGGGTGTGCCATGGGCTCCCCAGTTTCACCCATCGTGGCCAATTTGTACATGGAAGAAGTGGAAAAGAGGGCTTTGTTATCCTACCCTGGAACACCACCAAGCCATTGGTTCAGATATGTGGATGACACCTGGGTGAAAATCAAATCTGAGGATGGACCACAATTCACGGATCACATTAATTCGGTGGACCAACACATCAAATTCACCAGGGAGGATATGAAAAGTGGCAGGTTAGCCTTCTTAGACTGTGAGATTTCCATCAGTAATGGGGGACATCTAAAAGCTGACGTGTACCGTAAACCTACACATACGGATCAGTATCTAAGGTTTGACTCTCATCATCCACTGGAGCATAAACTGGGTGCCATCAGGACGCTACAACACAGAGCGAACACCATCCCCACTGACACAACGGCCACAGAAGCAGAAGAGCATCACATCAAGAAGGCCCTGAGTAAATGTGGTTATCCCAGCTAGACTTTTGTCAAAGCTGGAAAGGCACCTAAAGAAAGCTCCAGCTGATCCAGGAGAGAAAGACAACCGCTGCCCAAGCGAAAACCTGCAGTGATCCCATATGTGTCAGGAGTATCGGCGTAGTCGAGACACATTTTTTTCTAAACACCGGGTCTCTGTGGCTTTCAAACCCCAAAACACGCTGCGCCAAAAACTGGTCCGGCCCAAGGATCGGGTCCCCCAACACAAACAGAGTAACATAGTGTACGCTGTTAAGTGCCAGGAGGATTGCCAGGATTTATACATCGGGGAAACCAAACAACCTCTGGCGAAGCGGATGGCACAACACAGAAGAGCTACCTCGTCAGGCCAGGACTCTGCAGTCTATTTACACCTATAGGCCAGTGGACACTTTTTCAAGGATGAGGATGTACACATCCTGGACAGGGAGGAACGCTGGTATGAGCGCGGAGTCAATGAGGCCATTTACTTGAAAAGGGAAAGACCATCACTGAATCGAGGAGGGGGCCTAAGGGTACATCTTTCACCATCTTACAATGCTATGATTGCAGCCATTCCCCAACTCTCTGTGAATGGTACTCATCGCAATTCATCAGTGATCTTTGATCAATGAGCCTTGATCAGTGGTGTTGATCAATGCTCAAGAGAATTTGCATATTAATGATCAAGGAACTGACCTCCCAGCCCATTGTTCCTTCAGTGGGCTGGTTTCAGTCATTATGCAAATGTACTGTTTATAAGATTGGGGAAACCTGCAGTTAGCTAAGACTGAAGAAGTCACTTGAATGAGTGACGAAACGTTTCTCCCACTGAAAATGCTACGTCCAGATGAACAGAATCAATCTTTTGGGACTGCACAGAAATGGTTCAGGAATGGTTTGAGGACCACAACAATGAGTCTGAGGTGTTGACTTGGCCTTGAAGTTGCCCATATCTTAAGCAAGCATCTGTGGGATGTGCTAGACAAACAAGTCCGTTCCACGGAGGCCCTACCTCACAGCTTACAGGACTTAAAGGATCTGTTGCTAACATCTTGATGCCAGATAGCACAGCATGCCTTCAAGGGTCTAGTGAAGTCCATGCCTCAGTGAGTCAGGGATGTTTTGGCAGCAAAATTAAGCTAAATTAAATTTTATTCATATCACACTAATTCCCAACTACAGTCACCTCTAGGTTCTTTATGTCATAAGGTAAAGACCCCACAGCAGTACAGAGGGGGACCGACACAATATTAGGCAGGTGGTTGTGATGTTATGCCTGATCAGGGTGTTTACTAAATTTATCACATTTTATTTTTTCCCTATTCTGTCCATCCATGCCTTTTCCTTCAGCTCTCTTTCCTCTTGTACAGACTCTGCTAATGTCCCGGAGGCCGCTGGGAAACTGACAGGGAAGAAAGCATGGGCATGGAAAAATGGAGCTCCTTTGCTAGCACAATACTGCAAGCCATGCACACACACTCACACACACTCACACACAGATTCTTTTTAGATTGCAATACTGCCTTGCAGGCGACGTTACCATGTTGAAAAAGAGGCCCGTTGGTCTGCTTTTTCTGACCTGGATAGTAGAGCAGCACATGGCTGTTCATAGACAGCAGAGTGTTTACACCTCACACAGCTGGTAAACATCTGCAGCTGTTTGGCCCATTAAAAAAAAAAAAAAAATCTTTCTTTTGACAGACTTAATTAAGTCACCAAGAAGTGACTGTTGTTGTGATTTTAACCTCCTAAGACCCGAACTCTTCCACGACACGCATTTTTAATTTCTCTTTGATATTTGGGCTGATTGGGGCCTGATGAATGTAAAAACAAAGAATTACCAGATTTAATTTCATTTTTTACCTTATTTTTTTTTAAGAAAAATAAGAGCCACATATGAGGATATTCATTTCATATTTTGATAGAACAATAGCAGTATAATGTCCTCGTAAGTGGATATCAGGCCCTTGTAGAGCAAAATTGAGTATTTTGGTCTAAATAACCCAAAATGTGATGTCCACATATGTGGACGACAGGTCCTAGGAGGTTAAATAAAATTAAATTGAATTTTCCATCTAAGTTTAATTCTCTGTCATTACTTTGTGGTGGATGTGCTTACAGCCACATGACTTATGAAGCTGGTAACAACATTCAGGTTTTAGGAGGTGTTCAGAGACACACTGTACATACAACCACAAAACTTTTTCCAATAACTTTTAGCAATGCAGATGTTAACAACTGTGATATTTCTGCTTGGTATCACTTGATAATGTCAGATAGATCAGGCAGCGTTTCATGAAAGATCCACTTCCTGATGCAACCCCAAATGGCTATATGTATCTCTAACTGGAATTGTTGACATGCTAACATTGGAAACATGCTAGCACAGTGATGATACTGCATTGCATATATGTATATGCATCTGCATATGTAAGAGCCTGATGCTGTGGCCTGCTTTTATCCCTCAGGATGGCGTTTCTCTGCTGTACGGCTATTTCACTGCGAAAACACATGCTGGCAGTGAAGTTTCTCTCTTCTAATAAAAGAGAAAAATGAGTTCAAGAATAACCAGAAATGCATAGGAGTAAACAGGAGCACTTAAAAGACCTATCAAAGTGTGCCGATTTGACATATAGTAACATTTCTAGGTAGGTACCTATCAACTTCCAGCACACCCACAGCATAGATTTGATATTGAAATCTATATCATGGTAACTTTAAAGTAGCTTGCCAACATCGCTAATCCAATAGCTAGTTCTCTGACAATGTTGACATGTGCCATTTTTCTGGTTTCCGTAGCTCTAATAACACGCTTATTGGCCAGGGGTGATTCTGAAGTCTTCTGTTTGCTGTGACAGTAAAATCAGCTGTCATTCAACATTTATCAGCTCCAAGTCCAACATGAACAGCTCAGGCAGTCCTGATGGCAGATCAGGAACATCAATGCACAAGTATGAATGCAAACAGTACAGGCTATCTTTCTTCTTCTTCTTTTGTCCCTAGCTGGTGGTTGTCCACGAAGCCAATACATCGCTGTGGGTGCCGTAGGGTTTCCATTTTGGTCAATGATGCATTCCCAGGCCTTGTGGTCTCTTGCCTTCACATTTGCTTGCTCAAGGGTTAGGCGTCATTGTTTAAAATCGTCTTCAATTTGCTTGATCCAAGTCTTCTTAGGCGAGCCACGCTTGATTCTCCAGTGGGCGGGGTGCTGCTGCATCAAAAGGTGATGCGGCAGATGTGGCCAAATCATTGCAGTCACTTCCTAATCCACTCTTCCATTGAGGGCTGCTGGTGACATTGACTACGTATCACGCTGTTGCTGAGACGATCACGGAGGGACACTGGGAGAATCTGACGCTAAACAGCGGATTTGGAAGCACTCCTGTAGGATGCTGTTCAGCAATCCTGAAGCACCTACAACTGTAATGAAACTTTTTTTAAAAAAAATCAGGTTACAGGGTATTTTTTAACTGACTTCTGCCTGTCATTATGTTACTGAAGACTGCATCAGTATATTTAATGCTGAGTGAAAATTAAACTGTATTAGTAATGGCAGTATTAGTCACTGTGATGACTAATACTAATATTTAAAGACAATTTCTCTCATTTGTGCCTACCATGTGAAACAGCCCACGTAAGAGTTTCTGAAAAGACATTTTGGAGCTTTTCCATTTTTAAAGAATGAAAGTTTAGACAGGAGGTGGTTCAAACACACCATTTCTAATGAAGAAACTGGGGTTTGAGCCTCGTTAATGCATTAATTTCAGTTTTTAGGGGGGAGAGCAGTCCTAGCAATGCATAAATCTACACAAACCTGCCTTCACAAACACTTTTCTGCCGCTAAACAGCACCTGCAAGACAAACAATCAACTGTTACAGCTGTACCAGTGTTGTCAGAAAGCTTGAGAGTTTGTTTCCCTATTTCATCTTTTTCCCTATTTTACTGGACAAACTAACACAGAGAGAGAGTCAAGAGTGGCAGTAACTCAGGTGGGAGAGGTTTTGATTGTTCTCCTCACTTGTGCTAAACTGCACTTGGATATGACACTAAAACTCAAGTTGCTAATGTTAGTAGGCAAGCAACTCACATTGTAGTTCTCTTTGTGAGCCACTAAGGTAAAACGGTGTTATGTAAGTGCAAGCAGGAAAGGACATAACACACATTTATCTCCTGTGTGTTCTCCATATCATATAATCCATCATTTCTTTTATGTCACAAAAGCTGTGAAAGCTGCCGGGGGCAAATGTAATTGCATGTAAACGGACCAAACTTCAGTCAGGAGAACAACTGAGATAATCCATCCACAATACGAGGTTAGACATTCATATACTGCTGCATGGGCTGGGCTGTAGTTACATCGTAAGGTTTTAAAAACCGAGCTCTAAAAAGAATAGTGGCAATAATCACAGAGAGAGTCTCACAGTTATCACTGACTTTTTAAAGGTGCTTGTTCAGATTAAATAGAACAAGATGTTAAAACATTAAAACATGTTAAAAACACAACAGCCTTAATAAACTCAGAGTAGTTTGGACCCGGAAGCAGGGTTCATACGTCATCACCGAAAGACCAGATTGACAGACCTGAAACTCTTTCCATCTTTTTATACAGTCTGTGGTTATCTGTAATAGATAAATTTATTGATTATTGAGTGCAGCAATCTTGTGCTTTTGTATCTTTGATTGCAGTTTTGCCACTGATTGAAACCCACCTGAAAAAATAAGTACATGGGAATATGGTAGTATAGCTACAGTATACTGACCACAGATCTGCTATTTATTTAAATATAACTTGCAGCGCTCTTCTTCTGTTTTTGATTGTTCAACAGAGATAATCAGAGACACGGGGTTTGTGTCGGATGTTGGTGCCTAAGAATAAGGAACACTCGTAAGCGTAAATGTGAAGCACATTTATGCTTAAATGGTCAGTTTCTGTTTTGCAGTCTAACTAAATAAATACTTTAGTACAAGTACACACTCTCTGCTGCAGAAAGCACGCTATAAAAACCTAAAATAGTGTCTATAAAGCAGGTTTAACTTATATTAAACAGCAGATTAAACCCTGTCAGACCAGAGAAGTGCACGACCAGGTACTCCCAGATAATAATCCTCAATATTATATTAAAGCGTAAATGTTGGAGAAGAATCCAGTCTGAACAGAGCCCGTGGTGGATTCCCCCTCTTTGATTTCTTTCTTTTTTCAGGAAGGAGGGGAAGAAAGTTGCAAACAAAGTGACAGAAAGCTTTATCAAAACGGGGAAAAAATAATATCCAGACAGATTTAAAACGCATATTCGACACATTTGATCATTTTTAATATTGTTTTGAAGAGAGACACGTGCTGTATGTGGATCCACTCAGAAAAGTAAATATGAATGTTTTCACTGCCCCCTGTGAAGGGCTTACCTCCACTTCGAACGTGCGCTCGCTGTCATCCAGGAAGACCACGCGCAACCGGAGCTTGGTCTCCTTGGAGACCCGGGACTTGGTAGTGAGGTTCTCGAGTCTCCCGGTCCGCCGCTGTCGGTCCCCCATCTCTCCCGCTCCTTTCTGTTTGTCTGCGTCTCTCAGGAGAAGTAACAACTAAAACAACTACGATCGTCCATTAAATCCATGTCCACGAGAGTTAATCCCACGAGAAACGGCTTCACGCGCTCCCCGCCATTACCATCAACACCAAAACCTCCACGATCGTGTTCATCCTCCCCTTCGCTCCTACCGCTGGAGCGCGCGCTCTCCGGATGCGCAATGGCACGCTGACGTTGTCTCCAGACAGCCAGACCTCATCCAGCTTCTCGTTCACTGAGAAATCACTGGATTAAACTCACTGCACATAAATATTACTGCGCTTAAACACACTTTCATGTACTTGTACTTTAGAGGAGTAATACAGCTCCCACCTTCTCATACTTATATTCATCTACATCCATCTATTGTGTCTTTTTATTGGCTATTGTGACAATTTCTTATTTATTTTACACTCACAGGGCTTTGTCTGTAAAAATCGCCTAATAAACAAACTTCGCATTTCACTGCATTCACCTTTAAAAAGTGCTTAGAGTGACTTCTAACACTGTGATCTTAAAAGTTGATTATTTAGACTAAAAATATCATCATTTGCACGAAATGTGTTGATTTGATACTTTTTAACAAGTTACTGGGACTCAACGGGACACTGTCACTGTGTTACTGATGAGGAGTTCTCACTGTTTTTTTTTTTTTACGTTTTAATACAAAATAGTTTATAAATTAGCTCCACATCAGCCACATCAAAAGAGTACAGCTCTACTTGCAGTAAGCATCAATGCATGCGTAATAATGATCTAATACTTTATAACAGTACAACAGATCATTATATGAGCACACAGGGGGCAATTTGATTTACTGAATACTTAACGGATACTTACTCTTTACTCATAGCAGAGGTTTTCTGTGGTCTCCAAGGATTAATTCTTAGACCTGTTAGAAATCCTGTATTGATGTGACTAAAAAGGCACCAGAAATTGTTTCGTTCGTCTTTCTTTTATATTAAGGAATGTATCCATGTTCATCATTACTACCTATGCACTACACTACAACTGTCATTTTTATGCTGTAGTTAGCTGAATCAAAGATAATAATTCACTATACATATACACATACGTGAATATGTACTGGATTAAAAAAAAAGGCCAAAATGTGTGAATATAATATATAAAAATGTTTCAATATAAAATTAATTTTAAGATGTCTTTATGAGTCTGTTAAAGTAGGTGCTGTCGTGTTTTTATGGCTTATTGTACATCTACCAACAGCTATCAGTAGTACATTTACCAAAGTAAATTTTTATGGACATATTTAAATTTTATGCTTGTAAAACACATTTTTAGTAAAATATGTAGGCATGTTCAGTATATAAAGAGACAATATATGGTGTGTGTGTGTGTGTGTGCATGCGTGCATGTGTGTGTGTGTGTGTGCGTGCTGTGTGTGTATGTATGTATGTGTGTGTGCTTCACGGGAATAATATGAATTTCACGGTGGCTGGACGCTTTTAGAGGACTGACCTGTCCAAAAGTAGGCTAGTAGTGCAATGCCTTCAGTCGCCTCCAGCATGGACTGAGCACTGTGTGTGTGTGTGTGTGTGTGTGTGTGTGTGTGTGTGTGTGTGTGTGTGTG
>NW_005187632.1:758082-759679 GCF_000239375.1 Pundamilia nyererei | reverse complement strand
TGAGTACATTTGAAGCTTTTTCACATTTACGCTTCATTATTTTTTCATTTACGGGTACTATTGTTGCATTTTAATTTTAGCATATTTGTGAGGTAAGTAAAATATTTGATCAGATTTTATTCCAATATGTTGATTTGAAAACTTCAGCTACAAGTTACTTAATAGTTTAACATTATGCACACTAAATATTTTTGAGCTTTCAATTACTTAAAGAAATAAACATGAAAAATGACCAAAAACAAGTGCAGGTGTCACATGTGTTGACTGACTGAGCTGACATTTTTTCACTATTTTTTTACACCTCACAAAGTAAATCAGTGGTTCAGTCAAGAGAATAATGAGCAGCTTATAATGATAAAAAGCTATTTAGAGGTTAGCAACTTTAACAAATTAATTATAAGAAAACAATGTAGCAAATCTGAAAATATAGAATATGATAATTATGATTGTTTCATTTATCTTGCACAGATATAAACAGAGCCACATAGTGATTACTCAGGACAACAGCAGATTAAAAAACTAAATGTGTTATATTTAATTACATGTGATGTAAAGGTAAAAAAAAAAAGAAGAAGAGAGAATTAAAGCAACATAAAGGTCTTTATCTGTTGTACTGTGTGCTGTGATCATTTTCTTCCGCTGTGATCACCAGATGTTTTAGGCCCTCACATCCTTTTCTGTCCAGCAGGGGTCGATGTTGAGGCAGCTTGTGTAACTCTTTTTTTTTTTTGAGTGTCTTTAAGATGTGGCAGAGCTGTTTTAGCCTCCTCATCTTTCAGCCCATCTTCCAGGGGCGTAATTTCCGGGGAGGTTATGAACCCCCCAATAATCAGACCCAACCAATAAAACCCCCATAAAATTATGAATAATCTTGCATAAATAGGCTGTTGATTTTCTTTACTCATATCCGTTATTACCAGCAAAATAGTTTCACGTTTAATCATCTGAGTTTACCCAGATTTATTTATTTATTTAGACAGAGATCTTGACCCCCCCAATTTTCAGCACAAAGTTACACCGATGTCTTCTCTACTGTTGCAGACCTTTTAGGCTGTGCAGGTGTTGCAGATCCTTCTAAGACAGCTGGAAGGTGTCAGTGTTTTTCATGTCCTTCTGCACTACCCTCCAACATCCTGAGCCACATGGTAGCACCGAGTTAACATCACTATTATAGAGCCTGGTCTTGGTTTTAAAGTTGTGTTGCTTCAACTTCCTGAAGTGACTGAGCTGGCTATAAAAGCACCTCAAGCTTTGTTAACTCTGCCTCTGATGTCTTTATGGTCACTGCCTATCAGGCTACCAAAGTACTTCAGCATTCTTCAGGGTTGACCAACTAACATGTTATCATCACTTCTGTCTACTTCTGGTTGACATATAGACCGGTTTCCTTGGCATAGTTACACAACACAACATAAGATGAGGCCACACAGCTGAATTTCCACTTAAGGTGAGAAATTTAAGAATAAATGTATAAGTGCTCAAATCATATAGGGACTATTAAGCAAAACTGGAGCCTTTGAGACCCATCGCGTTCTTGGTGAGAAATCTAACTTTGTGATGTAAGATTATGTTTGTAGAATAAAAGTTTATCTAAGCA
>NW_005187632.1:756303-757347 GCF_000239375.1 Pundamilia nyererei | reverse complement strand
TAAAACTGAAGCCAGTTCTCACAAATACAGCAGCAGAGGCACCCTTTATACCATCACTTAAACTAAAATGTGTCACTGAAAGTTAGTGATTTACATAGTAATAAATTATTTTTAGTTCACAAAGACAAGGTGTCCACAATTTGACAGTCTGCTTAACATGGACTAGCGTATTTTTGTGCTTTTGTTTGTGGTAAGTACCTCAAACCCAGTCTGAACACCCAAACATGCCTTTAAAAGTCTGTCCCACAGTGGGGACCAGCCAAAGTTGTCCTTGCCTTCCTTAAATATCAGAAGAATTAGAAATTTAAATTTAGGGCTGTCTGGCAAACACACACATAACCTTTACTTGGATAGGCCTATTTTGTAGTCTGCTTGGAGAACACTTTTATAGTTGGTGCCCCTATGCCAAAATGTGTGGGCCTGAGCTGTACCACCCCCAGTTTGTCATAAAGAAATGGGAGGTACACAGACATTCAGACCAAGCCTTGCCCCTCTGATTCAAAAATTTCCATTTGCTGGACCCAAGTGGAGTGTTGCAGGTGTGGAAGGTATAACAGTTATGTAAATTTAAACTTCAACCTTGCTTTGCTAGTCCCCACAATATGTCTATGCAAACAAAGTCCCTAATACAGGATCACACACAATAACTGCTGGCATAAGACTTACTTTACAAGTTTTCACACTAAAACACATTCACAGCAAACACATTTTCATCCCCACAATAGGAGTAATACAAAGACAAACATGGCGAGTGTACAAACTTTATTAGAATACACGAGTGTTACTTTTTACTCCAACTTTATCTTTCACAAATTAATCGCTAAAAGTGAGCCGGAGGCCTCGATCGGCCTGTTGAAGCTGTAAAGAGAGGCCAAAATGACAGTTTGTCCACAGGGATGCAGAAAATGTACAGTAAACATGAGGAGTTATTCTGATACTGCAATATGAACCTGCCTCTCTCCATCTCCACTCACCATCTGCCACACACACACACACACACACACACACACACACACACACACACACACACACACACACACACAC
>NW_005187632.1:743614-753903 GCF_000239375.1 Pundamilia nyererei | reverse complement strand
ATCCCTGAGGAAGTAGTCCCACATGGACTGTGTTTCTGTTCTGGATTGCACCACCTGTCAGCGAAGTTCTCTATTCAAGGCAGCCTCAGGTTCTGTAAATCAATCCACTGGGACTCACACGCTAACCCACACTGAGGAATTCATGT
The DNA here is from genome assembly GCF_000239375.1 of Pundamilia nyererei. NCBI lineage: Eukaryota > Metazoa > Chordata > Actinopteri > Cichliformes > Cichlidae > Pundamilia > Pundamilia nyererei. Next base: position 753,757 of record NW_005187632.1, on the reverse strand, counting down.
ATCTCTGGGTGTTGCTGACGAGTGTGGAGTGGTGCTTTACCCTGTACCGGATTGCTGTTGTGTGTGGCAGCTCTTGATTTACGTGTTAGAACTCTAGAGTCCTCAAAGGTCTCTGCCCTTACAGACTAGATTTTGATTCAAGAAAATGGATGGATGGATGGATGGATCTTGACCCACTTGTCAAGTTTGTGTGGACTACAAGTATGGCACATGTCTAATGTGACTGCTAAGCCCAAGAGCAGTACTCTAATGCTTCTCTAACTACAGATGTCTGCTAATTTAAGCTCAACTAGAAATCACCATGTTATGTTGATCCACCCTTTTCCCCCCCTCTCATCCAAGGGTGTGTGTAAGGGTGGCTGTCACCGGGCTGGGATTTGCAGGATACAGCCACGAGAGCTCGCCAGCCTGTCTAACAAAAGTTAGAGGATAGAGGGTCACCGCTTCAAGAAACTGAAGTGTACTTGGGTCCACATTGTTAAACACAGGCTAATGAGGAAGTGAGGAGGAGGAACAAACATGCTTGACTGTTAAATCTGCATCGTAGCTATGTCTTAACTGCAAACTTTTTGGTAACCCTACACCGTAACCTGATGTGTATCTTCCTAGAATTATAACCACATCTTGCTGTTGATGCAACCCACACAGATATAAATCCCGTAATGGTTTCGACCACTTGTTTATACCACATCTTAGGCTCTAAATAGATCCTCCACCAAAGCATAACTTTAGCATCAAGCACCTGGGCCTCTTAGAGATAGTTTAGGAGCAAAAGCTTGAAGTTGAATCAGTCTGAACTCTGATCAGGATGCCTGTAACGAGGGTTTCAGAGCTGGTCCACCTGGTAGGAGACTCCAAGGGTAGACCAAAATCACACTGGAGATATTGTGTATTTGGACCTGGGTCACCTTCAGATTGTCCAGCCTAGACTACATTCAGCAACAACAAGCCAGGGAAACAAACATTTATTGTTTATTTATGCAAGTGGAAAAATTGTACCCCATTATTTTGTTTGTTTGTTATCTTTTCTATTAATTTTGTGTCTTTTTGTTATTATCAGATTGACTTTTCACCAATAAATGCTAATAAATAATGTTAAACTGGGGCTCTTCACCATGAGCCTTTGGGTGTGCCAGAGTCAGTGACATGCAGACTGGTTCAGTAATGCAAGTCCACAAGGAGATGGGAGGCACTACCCATAATAACTCTGCCCATTACCTATTATGAGACAACCATCAAGAAATTGATAGATCCTTGGTAAACACTATTTTAATACTTCTTTAAATAACATACATGGCAATTTATAAATGCCGGATGCAAATTTTTAGATGCAGAGAGTTGGTTAGGCAGCAAACGTTTAAATATGCCAAACTATGAAAGTCAAAAGAAGAAAGAGAAGAAATGTTCAAATACAGAAGTTAACATCTGCTTATGGGGGAAAAAAACCGACATTGAATAGTCGGTCATTATGAAACAGGAGATGCACCGTGACCAAAAAAAGGGGACAGGATGTGGAAAAACCAGGCAATCTGACCGTACATGTGCTGATTTTTGAAAAGTCTGATGAAGTGTCTGCTGGAAAAAAGCTGCTGAGAACAGAGCAGGGCAGGTGCAAGCCATTAAAGCCTGTGCGGAAAGTCAGAAAACTGGATGAGATGGAGAAAGGGAGCGAGACAATGGCCACCTAAAGTCACCGACAGTCAGACTTTCTGGCTCCGCGATCAGTAAACTCCACCTGCCTGTTTTGCCCAGGTGCTCAAAACAAACTCCACTTTCACTTTCTGCTCATCTCCTGCTTCCTCTCCATGTTTCCCATCACTGCAGACATTTTTTGATCATATCAGGACACTTTAAAAAATTATATATCTCCAAACTTGTGTATTTGACCCCGTTTATGTGTCAGTGATTTATTTTTTAATGTAAAACTGAGGAAAGAAGCCAAACTTTGGGAATAATTGGATAGAGGGACATTATTTTAGAAGCAACACCATTTCATACAATTATTTTTAAAAACTTTCCATATATAAAGAACTGAAATGTCACTTACATTAATGGGTTTTCAGCATTTTAAACTGCTTTTTGGCTTCTCGGTTGGGCAAATCAAACAGCTTTAAAAACGTGGGAAACTAAACGGGCACTTCTGACAATTTTGTGACATTTTAGACCAAAAGATTAAATAATAAGCAGACAAAAAATCCCACCAATTATCTGACAATGAAAATAACCCTTAGTTGAGGAAACTTTATGTTAAATCTCTCCAAAAACTCCCTATATTGTGATTGGATCTCTTCTGTGGCAGTGATGGATAAGCTGTTTCCTGCTAAATGAGTGAAAGAGTCGTTAGGCCGAGCTGACTCTCAGATGTATCAGTGATTGTGTCACATGAATTTATCAGCGGTCAGACTCAACATTTAAGGCCTGGAAAAGGTAAAAAAAAAAAAAAAAAGGAACAGAAAAAAATGAAGTGAGTTTCCTGGCGGGTTAATGGGAGATAATGGAGGTCTGATTGTAATGTGCAGCAGGACGGATCTGATGTGGGAAAACGGAGAGAAAGCTGAAGGCAGAGATTCTATCTGCTGGGAAAAACAAACCTGCATCGCTGCTTTTCGTTCTTTCTTTCTTTCTTCTTCCTTTTTTTTGCTACTTCTCTCAGATATGATGCAGTGCAGTTTTCTTTCACATTTCCTCTTCTTCTACTTTCATTTTTCTTTGCTTTTTCAAGCATTCCTGATTCATTCATGTTGTTTTACTCCCATCCTTCCAGCCTCTTTCCCATCTTACCTCATCCTTCTCGATTCTTTCTTTTCTCTCTTTTCTTTTGTTTTCTCTCTCTCATTGCTTTGTGCTTTCTTGTTTTCTCGTCCGTCTTCCTCCAAATAATTAATTATTTTTCCTGAACTCTTCTACATCCCCCTGTGATTCTTTCTTTTTCCCAGTCCTTCCCGGTTCACTTGTTTGATGCGTCTCATTTTTCTCCTTTTCTCCTCTTCCTTGATTCCATCCTTGTCTCGTGCTTTTCTCTTGTCCTTTTTCATAAACCTTTCTCTTAATAATTCAGTTTTCTCTAAATGTTTCTTTCCTTCAAATCTGTTTTTGTTCTCTCAGCAGTTTAACGTTTCTGTCTTTCCTCTTAACCCCTTTTTCTTTCTGTCTTCATTCTTACCGTTTGTCACAGCCTTTGTTTTTACTTTTTTAATGTCTTCTTCAAAATATTTTCTATTTCTTCATTCTTGGTGCTTTCTCCTCTTGTGATCTTTCCACATTATCCTCCTCTTTTTCCTCCTTTTCTTTACTTTCTTCTTCCTTGTCTTCTTCTCTTTTTAACCTTAAATAATTGTGGTTATTATTAAATTACTCATATTACATTAAAATCCATTTTTGGTGTTATGCAACAATGTTTTCCTTTTTTGGGAGATCTTTTGATTAAATGTGGTTATTTCCTGTTTTTTAAATTAACTATGCAAACTATTGCATATAAAGGTCTAATTTTTTATTATTTGAATAAATCATTTGTTAAAACTTGACCTCTGCTTTCTTTCTGTTTCTTTAGTTATTTCTTTTATTTTTGCCGCTAAAGTTTGTCCTCCGTTTCTCTCTGCCTGTGTCTCTCGTTTTTTACATGCATCTTTTATTTTGATGTAATGGGCACTTTTTCTTTTTCAGTCTCCCTTTTCCCTCCGTCTCTTCATCCCATGTTTTTCTTGTTCTCTTCTCTGTCTTTGCCTCCTCCTCTTGTTTTCTTTCACTTTTTTGTTTCTACTCATTGTTTTTGTTTATTCTTCCTGTTTTTATTTTCTTATTTTCATGTTTCTTTCTCTGCTATTTGATTTTCTTTCTTTTATTTATTTTTTTTATCCTCATCCACCTCTTTCCACATTCTCTGTTTTTAAAATGCTGCTCTCCTTCCTTCTTTCCTGCCTTTATTTCTTCCTGCTCTTTTCTCTGTTCTTTCCAGTTTTCCCAAAAATTACCTTTTACCCTCCCTTTCTTCCCCTTTGTCTCGTTCCCTCATATTCCATTCCCCCCCTCCTTCTTCTCCACATCATCCCTCCATCTCTGCAGTGCTGAGGGCTGCAGAGGAGCCTCGACGGTTAATTATCCTGCTTCAATTACATCCACTTACAGCGCGACTCCATTTCACACCCCGTCGTCAGCCTCGAGAGGCACGCACACACTCACACACACTGAATGAAAGAGATATGGAGAGCACAAAAGGTCGTGTAAATTCTGTCTCACTCTGGTATTAAAATGCTTTTTTCCCCTCTTTCACATGTTCTCCCAGCCCATATGTGCAGCAGTGCAACGAACTGTCGGCACCAATTCAGGACGACATCTGCCGAGTTTCCTGGCTTAAGTACAAAGCCTAATTTTCCAATCACATGATGACGAGTGTGAAGATTTACAGATGTGTCTGGCGGATGTCAAAGTGTGCTCCAATTATGTGAGCAGTAAAACACATTTTCTTTAAATGTCAGCAGTAGACTGCAACTGTGCAGCTACACATTTCCCATTAAGGCCTTAATGGGAAATATGTACTCTATTGGCAACAATGTAAGATGACCCTGATTATGAGATGACGCCCATTTTCCAACAGCTGGTTTTGTTTAAAAAATAAATAAATGAAACTTTTGCTTTCCTTTATTAAAAAAATGGGAAGCAAAAGTTTATTTATACCCTTACGTGTATAAATAGCCTTCCTCTCAGTCAGTGTCACCATCTGTGAATGCATTCTTTTGGAAAGTTCCTTTGAGACTGTGTAAATGTTTGGGTTTTATCTCAAAAGCCAAACTAGGGGACAGATCTGTAGATCTGAATAGTTGTAGATGAAGGTGTAATCGTCCCAGGATTTTATGCTTTTATTAAAATTATTAAACCTTATGATGTTTGCAAAAGGGGCAGAGAGATGTGAAGTGTAACTGTAAGAGTTTTTCTATTTGTTTTTAGTTCTTTTTTTTTCAAAATAAATATTTGAAATTGTGTTTTTATAGCATGTTTCAAGAACAAAAGTCAAAATGTGCTTTACAATTTAAAATAAGACACAGAATCTATTTATGCCAAAATGGCATAAATAGATTTAAAAAAAAAGAAATGCAAACCTACACAGATGAGTTTCAAGCTTTTTTTTAAAGATGTTGTCCACAAATGGGTCTTAGCTCCACAACCTCAAAATCTTCTTTTGACCTTAATGTGGTCGAAGGCACCACCAGCAACCGCTGACCAGCTCAGAGACCTAGTAGTTACATGCAGATATATTGGTTCAGGAATACAGCAATCTAAAAACAATTCCCAAAATCTTTAATTGAACTCTACATTTTCTAGGGAGTAAGTGTCAAACGGACATCAGTAACTAGATTATGCCTTCAATATAGAAGAAAGCTGGAGACACCGTGTCCAAGCAGATCCCTGTTACACTTCTCTGAAGTTTACTGCCTGGAGAGCACGTGTTGTCTGTGCTTTGTAATGTAACTTCGATGAGTTTGCTCAGTCAGGCACAGGCCTCCACACAGACTCTTGCGCTCGTCACCTGATGGCGAAATTTCCATAACGCAGACCCAGGCGGACCCTAGCAAACTTTGAGTAATTTTCTAAAATTCATTCAAATTGTTCATTTTTTTAGTTGTGACTGGGCTTGTCTAACAAAAGCTGTTTTAGCCCCGGGCTAGCTTTTTTCTGATTGGCTGCCCCTCATAGATGGAGGATTTTTACCACATGGTGGGTGGGATCAAGTGCCCTGAGCTTTTGGCTCATCAGATTACGTAACTCACTGTAATGCTTTAACTTTTGTTTAATATGAACATTAAGTCAGTTTTTTCATTCTCGCTTTCACCCAGTCCTTGCTCATACTGGGTCGTCTGAGTGTTGGGATCTTCTCTGTCATTGTCGGGTGTTTACCTTACAGTCTGTTGTGACTGTTTGGTGCTATAATTAAAACGGAATTGAAAATCTAACATTGCAACAGTTCATATATGACAGAATAGGTCTCCAGATAAAGTAGAAAAAAGTAGAAAAGTGCTAAGTAAGAACTAGTCTTACCATTAACCATTGAAAGGCACTTCATCTTGAATTATTTCATGGAGACAAGGTTGCCTGTAATCGCACACTTGTCCTGGTTTGGCTGCACAGTAAAAATTACTCAACACTTGACTGGAAAAAAAAGAAAAAAAAAGAAGTCGTATTCGTGTTCTGTTCACCTGTTTTCAGTGACTTCTTTCCTGTTTTAAGCCTGAGCAAAATTTGGCATTGAAAAAGTAAAAAGAAAGAAGGAGGAAAAGAAGATTGAAGGAGGTTTTATCTTGTGCAACAGGCAGCGTTAAGAAATGAGACGGGTGTTTTTTTAACTGAGAGGGCAAAGCAGAAAAAGGGATTTGTCTCCAAATGCAGCTGTAGCAACAGGCAGTGTGAGTGTGTGCAAGCAATAGTGTGTGTGCAGCTAAATGAGTTATTGAAGCAGAGACATCCTCGCGTCTGTTCTTGACTGATGAGAGCTGAAAATAGGATTTATGTTTGAAACAGAAGGGGACGGCTGTAAGCCAGTTAAGACGGCTGGAGAGCCCATTTCACACTGAGGAAATGGAAGTCGGTGTGAGACGTTTGTTTGAGGGTTTTGCTCTGACAACAAAGATTAAAAGGTACAGATTTTTAACATTGTCGATAGCAGAGCATTTCGACAAAACCCTGCAGAGTGGATTTAATGTGAAAACATTGGTTTTGTGTTTCGGTTCGAACATGGGGAATAGAGCTTTTTGATTGTTGTACGATTGTCAGGCCTTCAAAGATGTAACTGAGTTTCCTGGAGAAGAGGCCAGCTTTCTCTTGTATTGGTGTCAGTGAAGCTCAAACAATACAGGCGCCTGTTGCCAGATTAGGCTGTTTTCTGTCCAACTGCCCTAGTTTTTCTTGAACTGAGTGGGTATAAAAAAAATTTGGAACAATTTCTTAGCATTTGGGTGGGTTACATTGCCTTAAAACCCTTAGAGCCCAATTACCACAATTTGTGTCATGAATGTTGTCTGATTCACATATTTAGATCCAGTGCGAGTTACACTTTCTGGGCATATAGATATCTCAAATGGCTTTTATGATTAAACACCCTCAGACTGGCTTAAAAAATTATACAAAGAGATTTGCTTTGTTAAACTTGCTTGAGAATACCTTGTTTTCAATAGATTGACAGATCCCAGTTAATTAAATTGAGCACTATTAACATTGGTTGCTAAATGCAAATTCTGTATAATTTCTTTTTTCCAAATTCGAATTCAAAGCGATGATGAGCTGGTCCTGATGGGAAAAAAACAAAACAAAATTCAGGGTTCATCCAGTTCTCTTCAGAAGGGAATAGCATGGATAATGTCATGATTTCATCCAGGAGTTGAAGCTATATCACGGCTGCTTTTGTACATATTTCAGGATATCAGTGCGCCACTTTGAGCTCTTGTTGACAGTTAGGTCCACATCTGAGGAGGAAGAAAAATAGTTTCAGAGAGCTGACTGACCTGGAAGATCGTCTAGCTGTGTCCCTGAGGTAAAACAGTATTATTTTACTATTTCCATATCGTTCTATACTAAGTACCGGTGTGCGTTTTGAGGTATGCCGACACTTGTTGCCAAATACAGTGATCTGATTGGTCAGATCTGTTTATTCTATTTGTTTTTTTAATCTGAAAAATATGGTTTGAGCTGCAAAAGTAAGTGCTGCAAATTCTTCCTGTGAAATTCCATGTTTGCTGTGAATGGCTTCATTAAGAATAGGCGACTCCAAAAAGTATTTTTAACCCACAAAATATTTGCACAAATTTTACACGTTTGTTGTGTAAAGGCCTTCACACTAAACGGTTGTGTCATGGTTCTGAAATTTGCCCCAGAGCTTTTCTGACTTAAGTCTTCTTATTTGATACTCTGTTTGGTTCGTAGTGGGTTGTTATTATTAGTTTCATTTCCATTTTTATCTTAGCTAGGATTTTTGTTTTTTAGTATAGTTACACATGTTATTTTTCTTAGCTTTTCCCTTGTGTTCCTCTTGGTCAAGGTTTCTCTGCATTTAGTTCCTATATTGCTTTGGTAGTCCTTTCAAATAATTTCAATCCAGTTTTATTTACATAAATCACAACAACAGTCACTTCAAGGTCGGGCTGCGCAATATGACCAAAATCTCATATCCTGATATAAGAATTCTATCATCCTGATAACGATATAAACCACAAAAATGTAACATTTTCTTGTTGTTTGTTTCCAGCTGTGCGTCATGCAGTTGGAGTAGAGTGTTTTAACAGATGTATGAAACGATACATTTTTAGACATAAGTTGTAACGGCCGCCGTTTTCTTTGTGAGTATTTATTACACGGCGTGCTGCGGGGAAAAGCCTGTTCTAACGTTTGAGTCTAAGGTTTATTTTTTTAGCACCTAGCGGCTCTTTTTTACTTCTCATCCGTAAATAATCTGCTCTTTCACGTGATTCAGTTTATTTTGAAAAGTCTCAACAGGATCTTGAACTTTATTGTGACAGTTTATGTGGAAAATAAACAAGCGGACACGCGATGGTGTTACCGTAGTTGTTGCTAAGGACAACGCATAAAAACAGGCGCTTGTCCGTCTGTAGTGTGGTTATAAGAGAAAGAGAGAACTTTAAGAAATGAATATAGCCACTACAGTGAACATTAGAACGATGAAAAAATATTGCCATAAACAGTTTATTTTGCGACATCACGAAACAAACGATAGCGTAAAATGAAACGATAGATGTTTTTATATCGTCACCCGATATATATCGTTATATCGAACAGCCCTACCTCAAGGTGCTCTAAATTGTAAAATTAAGACCCTTCCATATTACAATGAAACATCTCTCTTGTTTCTTGTACTTTATCCTTGTACTTTCAGTTTTACTTCATTTGTCTCGTTACCCTGATTAGTCTCTCAGCTGTTATTTGTTCCACACCTGTTCCCTATTTCCCTGATTACCCCTTACTGTGCATCAGCTTGTATATATAACTTACGTTTTCCATTTGTTTGTTCTGGTGGCATCTGCATACGTTTATTTCAAAGCATATTTCAAAGTATGTCTGTCACTGTATTTTGCTGCCTTCCACATGGACTTTGGTTTATTTGGACCTTTGCAATAAAAGTTTTTCTTTTTTGTTTATTTCTGCCTCCCTTTCACATCTGCAGTGGGTCCTCATTGTGCTAGATTATGACAGTTTGGCTTTTTTAACATCAAATGTGTTTGTTTAATTTTTAAGGTAGTGAAATCATAAATGAATGTACCAGATTGTTTGGAAAAGAGAAATAGCTTCGCAGTTTCATCTATTTTTCTACTTTTCAGCCGCAGGTCACTCCAGGAGGGCTGGATACTATCCCAGCTGTCGCATATCAGGGACCACCACCATCATCCCACCCAGCCTCCAGGTCTTCTGAAACTGTCCAGTAAAGAGGGAGGTTTTAAAACAAAACAAAACTGGTCAACCATGTCTCTAACATGTCTACTTGGCATCTTTATATTGTCAGAACCAAAACATGCCAGAATCTTCAATCTTCAATCAAGCTTATGTGTTACTGTAATCACATTACATTTTTAGCAGTTCAGTAGTATAAATGCTGAACAAATTCAGTCATTTAATTACTGTTATATTTCCAGTTACTGGTGTTACATTTTTTGTGTGTGAGGGATATCAGAATTGAAAACACCCACTGGCAGTAGATCAAAAAAATAACTGGCATCTATTTATCGTCACATAAAACATGTCCATAGCTACAACTGTATCAGATAGTAGTGGCCTACAGTTTGAAATATGGAGAAATTGACTCTTTGTGATCATAATGTTGTGTATGTTGTGAGAATTATTATTATATGCAGATTATTTACAGTACTGGTGTGCTTACAATACACAATGTCATAGGTTACTTGTATGAAATACATTTCTGCTTTCTTGGATGACTTAGATGAAAGACTTGTCTCTATATTTTGTCATAGTCTTTGAGCTCAGCTGCAATTCAAAACCTCAACCTCTTACAGAGCTTTGTCAAAGACATGGGACCTTCAGTGCAGTACTTTATGAATCAGAATCCGAATACTTTATTAATCGCTAAGGAAATTATGTATGCATTTACGTAATTCAATTCAATTCAACTCAATTGAATTTTATTTA
>NW_005187632.1:738022-741284 GCF_000239375.1 Pundamilia nyererei | reverse complement strand
AAAAAAAAAGAAAAAAAAACAACAACAGTCGCCTCAAGGCGCTTTATATAGTACAGCAACGTACAACAACGTAAGCATTGAGAATATAAACTGATGCTTTAAAGGTACATTTTGAGTCGGGATGCCTCTCTAAGGTGAAGAATTTTCGATGTAAAATTTAGGCCACAGTCATTTTTATATTGCACAAATATTTTCACCATACCAATAACCAAATAATAAATAAACTCTGTAGATAAGTAGGTAAATTCATGAATGTCAATGTGGCATCCCTTCAAGAGACAGAGACCCTGCAAACAGCAGTGTGGGGATAACAGAAATCATTTAGAAGCAGCAGCAGACAGGACAGAAAATGACATTAATTTAAGAGGTTGAATCTTTTACATTCATTTTCGGGGCAGAACACAGGATTTGCCTCTGACACAGCAGAGAGCATTCATAAGCCAGTTAGGAGTTTAGTGCAGCCTATTTCACACTAAGAAAATAGAGCCACATTCAATACAGAATTTGAAGATAAAAAATAACCTAATTACAGCAGCATAACACTTGATTTAATTCACATTTTGCCAAAGAGATTATTCTCTTTTTCTACCACATAAATGGTTCTCAACAAAGCTGACAAAAAAAAGACACCAAAGGCTAATCTGTGGACGAGTCATAAGCCAGTTAGAAGAATCGAACGACAATTTCACACTAAGTGAGACTTCTTTGACATACTTAGCTTTGATGTGCAGAACAATACCCTACTTATCAGTTGCCTCCAATCCTTTGTTTTCATGTCATTTCTCAGCTGTTTATTAAATAGCAAAAGTTGCGTGAATATTTGGAAACATCTTAGTCATCTGGTCTAAGGTGGCACCGGCCATTTGTTAGTGAGGTGCTTTCTTGCAATATCTTTGTAATGAAAAGTTATTGTTTCCAGCTATTCCTCGGGAAACATGCCTTTTTTTTAAAAGTTACCTTTTATTACTATCCCAAGCTTCCAGGTAGGTAGGTAGGTAAAAAATGACCCCATTCATTTCCTATGGAATTTCATGTAAACCTATGATTGCTTACCAATTGTGACTCTCAAGAATATATATTCTGTGCTTAAAATGATTTCACACAGCACGAACTAACAGATAGCAGGTAGCAATTCATCCCCAATAATCGTGTCGCTGTGGATGAACAGCTTGTACCATTCAGGTGGAGTTCCAAGTTCCAAGTTTCTACAGGACATGCCAAACTAGCCCACCAAGTATGTCGAAAGATCTTTTATAAAGCACGCACCATAGATGGAATGGATTACACAAACATTACCCAGAAGTCATGCAATAGATTCAGAAACACAGGGTGCAACTTCACCACAGATAACTTTTTCTCCAGTGCGTCTCTTGCCCAGCATCACTTAGAGAAGGATTTCATTGTTTTGGGGACACTACAACAGAACAAGGCAGACATCCTTCCTCTGATTCCTTCCACGCCCAGCGAGTTTTACAGCACAGATTTTAGATTCAGCGGCAGCCTTACCATGTTCAGCTGTGTCAGAAAAAGAGGAATGGCTCCTGTGCACAATGCATCACAGCAAAGTGGAGGATGGAAAAGAAGTGAAAAAGACCAGAAGTGATCACATCTTACACCGAGACCAAAGGAGGTTTACACACCATGACCAGATGGTTGGCACCTACACCTGCAAGCATCAAACACTGAGGTGGCCCACGGTGCTGTGGTACAACTTACTTGACATCCCCACTGTGTATGCCTACACTTTTTCACAGCTCAGCACCCTGAATTCAAGAATAGCATCAGCAATGGATGACAGGTCACACACGAGAAGCTCATTTTAAAGATGTTAAAAGTAAAAATAAAAAAATATGTCAAACATTAAATCTCTCAAGTGGGACCAAATATAATACAAATGATTACTCTTAACAAAAATAACAAATGTGGCATAAAAAGACATTACTCCGGGTAATTTAAGTGTCCAGAAAGACTTAGCTTCAATTAGCTATTAGCATGAGCTTGGCGATGTGCTTCTTACTACCTCATTCTATCATTACTCATCACAATGATCAACTTCTTCCTCTGGATGTTTTCATAAATGTGATTTCATCAACTGGCGGCTCCAAGCAGAGCTACTGAAGCGAAGCAGAGTAACGGATCCACAATGCAGTTCAACGCTGCATGACGTCAACCCATTCAAAGCAAATGAGAGGCAAAAGCGGTGAAACCCGAAACACACACCTGTGAGTGTGGCCTTCTGTGGCCTTCTGCACTGAGCAGCGAGTCTCTGGTTTGAATTTTCTGCATATTACTCTCTTCAGTATTTTCCATCTGTCTCCCGATGTCTATTAAAAAAACAAAGAATAAAATAAGAATAGGTTTCAAACATATGTGCAAAATCAGTCATTTCTATTTATTTTTTAAAAGTAAATTTCCAGGATCACCTTCTTCTTTACTCCCACTTTTGGCCTCTTCTGTTTCCTCTCTGCTAAACTTTGGTGGCCTCTTTTTTTTCTCAAGTTATCAGATCTTTCGCCAGAGCAGCTCAGTCAGAAAACAAAGGTACAAAAGTACTAAGTGCAAATTAAAGAAGCATGAAAGAGAACGTTACCTAAGACACATGAACCCAAATTAGAATAACAAATTACATAAGGTGTGTAACAAAAGACTATGTGTAATGTCATTAATAGGGTGTATAATGTGACCAGAAACACTGGTGGTGGAAAGCAGCTGGTGCAGCATGTCTACGGTTACACGTGCACTCACTCGTGTTGCATTCATTTTGCACTTTGGGATGGTTTGTATTTTCAGTGTCTGACCTGGCTATTCTTAATTATAAATAAGATGACATAATCCAAACATGAGCTTCAACATAATCCAGTAATTTAAAGAACTTTCCAAATTGTAGTATTTTTGCCTCCGTTGTGTTTGTATCTAGACAGCATGAGTTTAAATACTGCTACACACACTCACTTAAAGAAATCCATAAAGTGATTAAAACACAAGTCAAATTACATGTCTGACCTTAAATTTATATGGTTAAAATAAAATCCCAGGCTCGAGAGTGTGTGTGAAGTATGGTGTTAAAAGGATTGGAGCAGATCTCATTATTACAGTGGACGGGTTTAATCATAGTTTTCTAGATGGTGTTTTCCACTTGGTTAGCTCTCTGTCTCTTTTTCATCTTACAATTAGACGTTTGCTAAAATATGCCACGGCTGCTCTTAAAGCACTCCTTTTTCCTGTGATTGGTGTATTTTTAGATTTTTGTTTCTATTGCTCC
>NW_005187632.1:723827-736573 GCF_000239375.1 Pundamilia nyererei | reverse complement strand
AAGGCTCCACACTCCAGACCGCAGTCGGACGGCCAACTCCTCCTCCTAGCCCCCCTGCTCCAGCAGGCCGCAGAGAACTGTTTTCTTCTTTCAATGTTGTTAAAAAAGAGAATATTAAATAGTTTCCAATGGTATTGATGAAATGATGAAAGTTATGGAGAGATCTACTTTGTCTTTAATATAATGGAACTCAGCAGTACTCATGTTGGCGTGCACAAAGTGCCAAAAAAACTAAAAAGTAATGTGGTAATATAATTAATTTTCTTTCTGATCAGATCCCCCAACAGAAGTACCATGCAGCGTACTTTACAGTCCAGCTCAGTGGCAATGTTTATCTGCTCTCACACTGTCACAAACATGTGTTTTCATCATGGGTAGTTGGTGTAGACATAGCTGCATTTTAAAAATCATGATGAATACCTTGATACCTCTGGTTTGTGAAACCACTTTTCTGAAGCCTTCTGTACACAAGACTTTGTACACAAGACGGACCAGTTGCAGGAACCCAAAACACGGTAGGTGTGTTTTATCATGATTCATATAATACTGATGACAGATTTTTAGGCTAATAGTTAGGCTAACACACTTACCTCTCATCTTCTCTTTCCTCACAAAACCGATAGATCCTAAACTTCTTTTAAGTGTCTCCCAGCGCAATTCTTAGCATAATTTTGTTCCTGCAAGTGGTCCGTCGGGTTATTGTCTCCCCAGACACACTTCCCTTGTGCTTTTGGAAATCAGTTTTTTCCTATTTCCGTTGTTGCTTTTCCTATTTCTGTTGTGTTTTGTGTGCTTTTGCAGCGTTTTTCTTATTGCTTGTGTTTTCTTAAGTTGCCATCCAGTTGCCACATTAGTTTGGGTACCAACAAAGTCCTCCACTGAATTTCGTTGGTGAAACTGAATCACACTAAAGCACTGAACATTTTTCTGTACATCCTCCATTTGAGTCCTGCATCAAAATTGGAAGTCTGGTGTTATTTTGGTAGAAAATAAAAACTTAATTTATTATTTGTGAGCAACTACAGATAAAGTGTTCCTTGACCAGAAAGTTACCCAACCCAGTTGTTGGGTGATGTATGGCAAGCCCCCACCAAAAAACCCAAATAGTTCTTACAGATGTTTGTGGATATTTTGAATAACCTGTTATGATTTCTTTAAAGAGAATTACTGCTGATTTATATGAGATTCACCCTTTTCAAAACTCACAACCAGAATAATCTTGATGGATAAACAGCACCACGTGGCTGTTTTGTTTCAGGAAGTAGAGAAGGTTGATGGTTTCGATCCATCACACCAGCGTGTTGAAGTATCCTTGGACAAGATACTGGGTTGTAGTATAAGTTAAAGGTTCTTAGGCAGAGAAAAAAAAGCATTTAAATGAAAAAATAAACAATCCTTGTAGTAGAAAAGCATTACGTATGTGCTAGCCCACTTACATGCTTTAAATACATAAATTCAGTGTAAGGACATCATGGGAGGTTCCCTTCTTAATGAATTAATTCTACATATAAAGCTATTGAAGCCACATTTTAGGTTCTTATCTTAAAACCTAAAGTTGGGTTTCAACTTACTCAATAATTTGAGTCTTAAAGTCAAAATTTCAAGATATCTAAATCAAAATTTGGATTTAGTTCTACCCTACACATTTTTTTTCTTTTCAGTGGCAGAAACAAGCTTTCTTATAAATAACCCCTGTCTTTTTTTTTTACATGAATTATTTCAAGGTGATCAAAGTTCAAATCATGTCAGTTTTTCTGTCCTCAATCTCAGTCTGCCACTAATCAGGGCAGCAACACATCAAACCATTAAAACTCTTTCAGGATCATTTTATAAAACATTATAGACTTTATAAGAGTATGAGTTCCCTACCCTTGTTTTGCTTGTGTTTATCCTTGCCTTTCCTTTGTTGCCCCATCTGTCTTTTTTCAGTCTTTGGATGTTCAGCTTTTATCTTCTGTATTTTAAGACCCATAAAATCTTGGATTTTTTTTATCTTAAGCTCAAACCTCAGCCTCTTGCTTTCTTTTTCCCTTCTAGATTTCCCTCTCATTCTTTCCATCTATGCATATTTTTATTTGTGTCCGCACCTCGCACTTGCTGTGCAGGAATTCCCCTAAACTTTCCTTCCTCCCTCTATCCATGTCTAATCATTTTCACACACTTTACAGGACTTTGATGGTTAGGTTGGATGAGCAGAGGAAAAACAAAGAAGAGCAGGGTTGTGGAATATCTGCGCCGTGTTAACTGGCACCTCTTTAGACAAAATAAAAACATTCCTTCTTCTTTTACGGAAAAATTGCTAATAAATAATCCATCTATCTGTTATACATTCACAGATCTGTCACACCTGAGTTCATCCTTCATCCTCAGTGTCCTGCTTCGTGTTTTAAGTTGCCCCATGTGGCATTTAATTAACAGTAAATCCCTAAGACATTTGTTTGCTGACACAGCATCAAATTTTGTTGATAACAAGCCGGATTGACTACAAGGAAGCACAGAAAGAGGGCGCTGTTCAGACAAAGTGTGAGTTTTCTTTTAGCTTTCTCAAAACAGAAAATCCTTTGGGGATTGGGACCAAATGAAGCTTGACAACCAAATGTTTTAATGGAATACGACCAGTTTAAAAAGCTGGTAATGTACATTAAAACTTACAATTCAGTTCAATTAAGCTTCATACAGTTCTGTCAAAATTTAAAGATCACTTGAAAAAAGGCAAAAAATCATATTTTGTATGATTGGATCTTAACAAGGTTCCAAATAGAGCTTTAACATGCAACAAGAAGGAATGAGAGTGAGACAAAAACCGTTTTTAAGCATGTCATTTATTAAAACAACACTTAACATGAAAAAAGGCTGTTTTACAGCTGATCAAAAGTTTAGGACCACATGCCTTTAAGCGGTCAAATCTGGGCAAAGATGTGGGTTCATTGTCATTTTCTGTCAGGTAGTCACACTGTCATGACGTTCTGATGAACGTGGTCAGGTCATTAAACTAACTAAGCAGGGTCTCTCGCAGCACCACATCGATGCAGAGGTGGGATGCAGTAAGACAGTCATTTAGAATTTCTTAAATGATCCTGAGGGTTATGGAACAATAACGTCAAGTGGAAGCCCCCTAACCATCAGATGGCATCTGAGGCTGAAGGGCTTAAAATAAAATAAAAAGTCTTCAAAGGCCTCGGATCCCTGAACGCCACAGAACTGACTGTTCGGACTTCGCAAGAGAGGACCAAACATGGGACATTGAAATGTGGATTAAAGTGTTATTCTCTGATGAGAAAAAAAATGTAACCTTGATGATCCTGATGGTTTCCAAAGGTACCAGCATGACAAGCAGATCCTACCTGAGATGTTTTCTACGTGTCGCAGTAGAGGGGGCGCCATAATGGTCTGGGGTGCTTTTTCCTTCAGTGGAACAATGGAGCTTCAGGAGGTGCAGGGGCATCAAACGGCTGCTGGCTGTTACAAAAATGGACAACAGTTCTAGACAGTAGATGCCCTTAATGCAGCCGTCTTTACCACTTGGACAAATGTCCCACTCACCATGGAAACCCTTGCATCAAGCATGCCACAACAAATTTTTGAAGTGATCAACAGCAATGATTTAGCTACTCATTGCTGAGTTCATGTTTGGAACTTTGATATCTGTTTTGGGGGGAGTTTACAGGTTTTTGTGGAGGTGTGGTCCTAAACTTTTGATCAGCTGTAAAACAGCCTCTTTCAGTTTAAGCATTGTTTTCAATAAGTTGCATGCTCAAAAAATGTTTTGCCTCACTCCCATTTCTTCTTGTTACATGTTGAACCTCTACTTGGAGCCTTGTTAAGATCCAACCATGCAAAATATGTTTTTTTGCCATTTTATTATTATAAATATTTATTTATATATGTATATGTATATATAACACCAAATCACAACAATAGATGCCTATGATCATGTGCTTTGGCGACAGTGGGAAGGAAAAACTCCCTTTTAACAGGAAAAAACCTCCAGCAGAACCAGGCTCAGGGAAGGGGAGCCATCTGCTGCCACCGGTTGGGTTGATAGAAGGAAAACAAGACAAAGAAACACTGTGGAAAAGACCCAGAGATTAATATTAACTAATGATTAAATGCAGAGGGGTGTATAAACAAAGATGAGTGAAGAAAAACACTCATCAGTTCCAACAACATGCCCACATATGCTGTCCAATCAAGAATCTGAAACTTTTTAAAGAAGAAAACACACAGAAAATGTGGGTTAACTTGATGAAAACAGCACATGCAGTCACTCATAAGCATAACCAAATTTTGGCATATTTTTAAAACATCTCTGGTAATGTGTTTAGAAAACAACAGGAACTTGAGAGTAATATGACAGCTGATCAGTAAGACGGCTAGAAACCTGATTAAAATCAACATCCGGAATACATCTTTGGGGAAAAAAGGATTAGGATGAAGTTTTAGGTATTTAGCTTCGTTCAGCATCGTGTCACTTTCAGCTGCGTGTGGGATTATTAAAGATGCAAAGTGCGTGCTTGGGTGTGTGCGTGTGTGTGTCTTTGCCTTTTACTCGGCATCTTAATGACACCGCTGCTGAACCAGCGAAACGGAGTGAAGAGGATGAAAGATGGAGAGTCGGGATGGAGGGAGGAAGGGAGGGTTAGAGAGGAGAGATGGACGGTAAATGCAAAAGATGCAAGACAGGATGAATAAAGAAAGAGATGTCACAAAACCATGGAAAGAGGGACAAAGAGGAGAAAGATGGGCGCATCAAAAATAATAAAAATGAGATAATAAAATGTGATGACAGATGACAAAAATTATATTTATTCATATTTTGCTTGTTTTTAGTAAGTTTTGATGTGCGTTTGGATTCAACATTACCCGTCATCCTCATATGTGTGTGTGTGTGTGTGTGTACTTTAAATTCACAGCTGCGCACACTTATTCCCTGTGTGTGTATGAGTGTATGTGCCAGGCTAATGCCAGCCTGGGTGCGAGTATATGCGAGTGCATGTGTGTGTGTGTAAACAATAGAGTTGATTAGGCGTTGCGTGGCAGTGACAGCGCTGAGGGGAGATGATTAATGATTCTCTGTTTAATGTGATTAGTCCATTAATACCTCCTGTGATAGCTCAGACTGGCTAACACTGGGGAAAGGTCAGTACACACACATACACAAACACACACACGCTGCTGTAATGGATCATTAAGGAGGTCAAAGAAAGGAGTGCTGCTGTAGTTTCCTGTTTAAGAGTCAATAGTATTTTCACTTTAATGTGATTTTTCCATTAATGCCATTATACACACCTTAAAGTGAGAGCAGTGATTTCACTGAGATACATACGCATGTGAATTATGGAGACTTTCAATGCTGTGAAGCACTCTCTGAGTTATTTAACGGATTATGAACATTATTTCAGGTAAGGCTGTGGTATTAGAACATATCCGCAGCTGCAACACTGACCTGAAATCAACCTGAGCATGCAGTACAATAAATGACCACTAGATGCCAGTGCCAAAATATTTCTTCCATAGTCCATCTAATTGCAGATTTATGTTTTTGCTACCCATGTTAAACTGTAAACTGAAGTAAACATATTTACAGCCTTGTGCAAAACACGGTTTTTGTGTCTATATAAATGTAGCACAAAACGTTAGGAAATTTCTGTTTGGTTGACTGCTTCTTATCTCTCGTACCAATGGAAAGCCTGTTTATTTTCTCCTAAATGGTGACTGTAATGAAAATTTGTTTGTGTGTTGAGAAAAGCTTCTCTGCCACTGCCAAACAGCTCAGTCTGGTATTCAGTCTCCTGAATACCAGCAGGGATAGCCTACTCTGAGGAACCCCTGAGTAAGGTACTGTCCTCCTTACTCAGGGGTTCAACACATCCTCAACTATGCTGCTCATTGTTTAGTTGTTTCCTGTTTTATTGTGACAGTGGTTGTTCGCTGTGTCACATGTTAAGGTTAACTTTCCCCAACTGTATATTAGGTTAATTGCCTGCGTTGTTTTCACTCAGGTGTTTTCAGTTGTTTCCTCCCCGTGCTTGTCTGGCATGCATTTATTGTCCCATGAGTGTATGTTTCCTTACCCTGAGTTCTCTGAGTTTTCTACCATTGGATTCCCTGCTTGCGGTATGAGTCGATCTTTCTCTTACCACCATTCTGGTCTACTGAGTCCTGCGTTTGGGTCCACACCCAACCTCCCACAGAGCCAATCATGACAGTTGGCTCCTTTTGGAGCATTTTAATATAATAATATGGATGCATAGTTAATTTTAAGTTTAATTTTCAAAAAATGTAAGTGCCCACCTTTTTAAAATGTAACCTGGAACTATAGATATAGTATTTAATGACTGCCTAACAGATTTGTTTTTATTTTACAACAAGAAAAACATGAAACAGGAGCAGGATTATCAGTTAAAACATATCAACCCCACATTTGAAGTAGATATTTATCCTTTATGTTAAACTGATTGTGACTGGAGGTGTTACTGTACAAACCTAAGAGTATGTCATTTATTTGCACATTTTAGTCAGGAAATATGGAGGAGTTGCTTCTTATTTCAGCAATTCCGACTATTCATGTGAGTGCAGAATAATCAAACTTCTGGTTTGACCCCCCCTCTGTGCCGCCTTTGTTCAAGCCAGACCAGTTGGAGCGTTAAGAGAGTTCACATTCTTCCATTAATGCCCAGGTGAAATTCCAGCTCTCAGTCAGCCCCTCTGCGCGTGTGCGAAGGAGAAAACCCCTCGGAAATCAAACATCTCTGCTGCTGTCTGGCAGCTTTGAGGAGGAAACTCTGCCACGTTGCCAGTTTCTCTCCACAGAGCTCGATCTGTTTACCACCGAAACCAACACAATACAGAGAAAATCACCAGCAGTACAAACAGGCTTGATTTGTAGGCTGTGTTTGAGTCGGTGCTTTTTTATTTATATCTGTGTGTGTCTGTGTGTGTGTGTGTGTGTGTGTGTGTGTGTGTGCGTCAGTCTGCATGTGGCCTGATCCGTGTGATTTCACAGCGCTACTTTTTGCGTTTGTGAAGTAAAATTGTATCTGTCACTTAATTTTTGACTAATCATCTATGAAACTAATCAATAGTCAGCACTGAATTGGTTTGTGTATTTTAATGCACTTCAGTTGTGTGCGTGTGAGTGAGTGAGTGTGTGTTTAAGTGTTAATCTAACCAGTATAGTTAATATGTTGTTCTCATACTCTATTAGCCACTGTTGACAGCTGATGATTGATCTTCTCATCATTTCTCCCTCCAACACCCTGCGGTGACTGTGTGTGTGTGTGTGTGTGTGTGTGTGTGTGTGTGTGTGTGTGTGTGTGTGTGTGTGTGTGTGTGTGTGTGTGTGTGTGTGTAGAAGTGAGAGGTGTGCAAGTGTTTGTGTGTATTAAACCTGACTTTGTGTCTGGTGTGCCTTGAATGTGCTCCTGCAGTCTGCTGGTTAAACTCATAAAAGTAGCTTATTTTTTCAGTGTTGTGTTGAAACCATGAGGTGACAACTGCTAACAGCTAAGCTAAAACACTGGACTTTAACAGTGTTAAACTTTTAAATATCTGCTGAGGTCCTTTGGTCTTTACCTGCGATATTCTTTATTAATACAGGACGCAAACAAAAAAAGATGGAGAACAGTAAGAATGTGATGCTAAGTTTTCCAAAAAAGAGATATATGTAGCAAATTATAAAACAAGAACTACTGAGAGAGAGAGATGAAAATGATCAAAATGAGGTGTAAAATAACCAAATCATGTGACCCAAAAATGTTAACACACCCTCAGTGACCGTTAAAAAAAGGCACAAAATAATGCACTTTAAAACAAACACTACTGCTATCACTTAATTAATTAATTAATTAATTAATCACTTAATCCCACAGCTATAAAAAAAAAAAGAAGCCTCTGTCACACAGGCCTAGACACCTGACAGCAACCAGCACTAACTCGTGGTGAAAGAATATGATTCTTGGCCATTCATGCAGGTCTACAGACAACTCAGTGAGCTCCTGGTAACCACTGGTTGCTATGGTAAAAGTCTGTACTCTGCAACCGGTTGGTAAGTGGTTTCTGGCAGTGGTTGCCTGTTGCAAATATGAAACTGAGTGCAAAGTGATTACTGCAGCTGCCTGTAGCTTTTAATGGACAACAAAGAATTATCTGCAAACACTCTGTCAACTACTCGTCAAGCAGTAGTGAAACTACAAAAAGTGAAACTCAAACCAGAAACTGAGAATGTCGAGAAGCTGGTGTCTTCCATGCAAACTATGGGTAACTGTGGCAATCTGATAGCAACCAACGCATCACAAGGTTTTTGGTCCAGCACCCTCTTTACAGTTTCACCTGGCAACAACAAGCAGCCTCCAGCAACCACACACTAGCTGGTCGATGAATATTAGTGGTTGTCCGGAGGTTGCCAACTGGTCTCTTGGCCCGTGTGACTAAGACCAAAAGAGATCAAATGAGACAAAATAATCAAAATGTGAGACACAAAACTGGAATTTGATCTCGACACTGCTGGAGAAATAAAAATAAATAAATAAATAAAAGATGAAATAACATCGAACCAGGTCGCTTTATTGCTGTCTTTATTACAGCCCCTCTTCTTACCACACACTCAAGCCCTAAACTGTACAAAAAAGTACCCTTTACTTGTCCTTGTTGGGAGGCGCAGGGAAGAATTTAAATCCTACCAACTATCTGGAAAGGTCATAATGATTTGTTAAATTATGGCATTACAAGAAGCTTTTACTACAATGCTGATGGATTTTGGCTGTGCATCTACAGGATGACTCTATTTAAGAAATAGAGTCATCCTGATGATCTTCTGGGATTTTTCCACAGGACTACGGTTTACACAGAATGGCCCAATAAAGAGAAAGTATCCAATAAGCAGCACTTCTCTGGGTGAAAATGCCTCATTGATGTCAGAGGAAAATGAGCTGACAGGAAGGCAACAATGACTCAAATACTTGTTGACACAAGGTATTCAGAAGAGTATCTCTGAACGCACAACACCTCAAACCTTCAAGCAGATGACCTGCAGCAGAAGACCACACTGACCACACAGCTAAGAATTGAAGCTACAGTTTGCACAGGCTCACCAAAACTGGACACAGGAAGATAGAAAAATGTTGCCTGGTCTCACGAGTCTTGATTTCTGCAACAACATTCGGATGGTAGGGTCATCCTGCCTTATGTCAACACTTCAGACTGCTGATGGTGGCATAATAGAGTGGGGGATATTTTCCTTGCACACATAGGGCCACTGAACATCATTTAAACTCCACAGGCGACCTGAGTATTGTTGCTGACCATGTCCATCCCTTTATGACCACAGTGTAGCCATCTTCTGATGGATGCTTCCAGCAGGATAACAAATCATGTGACAAACCTGAAATCATCTCAAACTGGTTTTGTGAACATCCCAGTAAGTTCACTGTACTCAGATGGGCTCCACAGTCACCAGATGTCAGTCATGTAGAGCACAACTGGAACAAAACAGGAGACTGATAGCATGAATGAGGGTGATGCTGTTATGTCAACATGGACCAAAATCTGTGAGGATTATTTCCAGCACCTTTGTGAAGAATGTATATATGATGATTATATGAGATGATGTAGGATGCAGGCAGGCTAGTGGAGACAGCTAGAAATAGCAGAAATGTGCACAAAGATGAGAAGCAGAAACACATATGAAACAAGGCATGACATACTTTCAAAATAAAACAGGAAACAGAGAATAAAGGTGTTGCTCTAAGTATTACAGCTCAGAGGAAAAATGTCCGGTATGATTTGGAGGCAAACTGTCCCTCTCAGTCTTGATCTGGGTTCAGTTTTGTTTTATGTAGTTTATATTTCCAGGTGTTTCACCTTTGAAATCCCCTGCAGCACTCCCTGAAAGAGGTAAGTGTGTGTGTGTATATTCCTCGTGTAATACGAATAAACAGGTGTTAGTGTGAGATCAGAGACTCTTTGTGATTCTCCTGCCGCACACTTGCTTTATGATTCCAGCCGATAAGACGGGCCACATTTTTTTACCTTAAAATCTCACCTGCCGCAGGTTTAACCTTCCAGCCCGCTTTGTTTTATGGAGCTCACCTTCACTGAGGCCTTGCGTGGTCTTGGGAAAGCCTTGGCAGCCTAACACAGCCAATAACTCACCGCAGCTCTTCAACAACGCCGTTAGAACTCAATTATTTTCCACCTTTGTTGAGTCCCGAGCAGCACTCGAACAACCCTCTGCAGCTCAAGAGACACGTGAAACCGCCCAAGTTTTTGCAACCACGTAAAAAACGCCTTTTACATTCGACAGCTTAAAAACCCCTTCAAAGCGGATCAATCGCCAAATCCAGACTGGGGGAAAATTAAAGCAGAAACGCCTTGCGCGACGGCTTTCAAGTTGGCAACTGGAAAAAGTTTTCGGGAGGCTAACGAAGCTGTTATCTATATGAGAAAAGTTAAGCTATACATTGAAATGCATATCTGAGGCGATCGCAATTTCAAAGAGTCACTGGCGCTTATCCAATCACACAGCAGTCAGCCTCCCCCCTCCCACCCCCTTCTGTCTTTTTCCATTTTATCTATACCTCTCACACGTTCCCTCGATCCCACTCCCCTCGTCTTCTACTACTTCTTCGTCTCTGTTTCGGCTCCTTTTCTCTGAATTAGATCCATGTTTTCCTATCTCCCCCCCCACCTCTCTCTCTCTCTCTTTATCTCTCTTAAAGAGTGTTGATCCCTTCCTCGCTCTAGAAACCTTGGCGACAAGCTCGAGAAAACACACACATAAGCACACGTGCACACACACACGCATTTTAATTAATACATAGATTTAAATTGCGATGCCTGTGTGGTGAAGTGATATACACCCCCGCTAGTTAAAAGTCTTTTTTATTGCTTAATCAATGTTGAAATTAATATGATTTAACTCCCGACCTCTCGTTACACACACACACACACGTACGCACACACATACACATGTCTGCTGGGTTATTAATTATAACACTAATTAACCTACAACTAATGATTTGGCCTCTATGTGTGTGAGTGTGTGTGTGTGAGATGAAGATATTGTGCTTGCATTAAAAGTGTGTGAGTGTGTGTGTCCATGTAAATATATGTTAATTTGATTCCCAGATATGATGGATTACAGCGGCTTACGATAACGACAGTGAAACTTCTCTTCAAAGCTCTGGGTTCGTTTCCGTAATTCCGTTTGGCACCCGGATCAATAAAGTTTTCCGAGTCAAATTTAAAACCAGAGCCCTCGTCCAAATGCTTTTCATTCTTCCTGTGCCATTTCCCAGTCTCCCCTGTTGAATCTTTATTTATTTATTTAATTAATTATTTTATTTTATTTTTTTAGGAAATGAAATCTGCAGCACCTCCTGGGGGGGACCCGGAGAGTAACCCCCCTGCCTCGGAAACAAACCAGCTTTGGTTTTGATTTTATTCGACTGAAGGTGGTTTCCTTTCAGATTTTACTCTTTAATGTTCACTTCTTAACTGGTGAACGACCGGCTCTCCTACCGCTACACTCGGGCTAAGTGCTGTCCTCGAGGGCATTGCAGAAGGAGTTTAGAATTTTCCCATCAAATACTTTTTTTTCCTTTTTACATTTCAAAGCTGATTAAATGTTTCCCAGCTGGGATTTGAACCAGCAACAATCCAGCTGTGAGCTCTGACAGAGTTACTTTCCACCTAAAATCACAGTCAGTCATTACCGGGAACTTTTTGCAGTGTTTACATGATGACCTTTAAAAACCAGAGAAATCACAGTGTTGGTGTTGTCTTTGCATTGGGTCATCTTTTAGTATTTCTATCAAAACAGAGTAAAAATTGTGGCACCCGCTCACACAGGAAGTGAGTAGCAGTGGAAACCGCTGACAGTCAATGACATTCAGCGATGTTACGTCCCAGATTACATGATTTAAAAAAACAGGTATGGAGGAGGGAACCCAGTACACAAAATTATGATTTGGGTCAAAAGAACATCTTTAACCAGTCATGGACGAAATAACTGCTAACCCCCTGGATCCGGAGAATCAGTTCAATGTAACTCTGAAGCTGGGTGAGAATTAGTTCATGTGCTGATTCGTTGGTAGCTCAGTGAGGCTGCGAAGCAAACTGAGGACTACCGACCCAAACTAAGGCTTTAATTCAGCTGTTTAAGAAAACATAGGTGCACCTCACGTCACATCACGCTCACCCTACAGATACTAGAGCTTCTAGATTTTAGATTTTTAGCTCCCTTGTTGGACTGCGGGACCACTTGACGTGAACGTTTACAAGTTTAATGGCGTTTATGGAAAATTCAGTTTTACGCACTTTCTATCCATCTGCCTTTTCCTTCCTGCTTTTCCTTCCTTTGCTCACTTGCTTCATCTCCTTGCATTGCATCCTCTGTCCTTCGCCTTAGGACGAGGACTATTGATTTTACACACCTTGTTTAAATTGCGTCAAATACACACTCACAGTCTCTCACTTTCTTTATTTATCCCTCTCCTGCTGACACACACACATACACGCACACACAGAGCGGTGCAGTGTGACAGCCAGGCTGACAATAGGTGGCTGTCACAGTGATTGATGGCACTGATTATAAGTTAATAATGAAATAAACATTAAAAAACACATTCAATAAAGCTCCCCATTAATGAACCTATCTATCTATCTATCTATCTATCTATCTATCTATCTATCTATCTATCTATCTATCTATCTATCTATCTATCTATCTATCTATCTATCTATCT
>NW_005187632.1:720942-723133 GCF_000239375.1 Pundamilia nyererei | reverse complement strand
AAAAAAAATTGAACTGATAAGATTAAAAGATAAAAGTTTGAGACTAAACATACTACTAACTCAGCTTAGATATTAAAATCTCTGCACCACTATGATGACATTAGCATGCAGATTATGCCTGCTAATGTCTCTTTACTAAAAGCTTTTTGCTAGCAGTTTTCTGTGGAAGGCACCTGGTGTGGTCTTCTGCTGCTGTAACTCATCTGCTTCAAGGTTTGCTGTGCATTCAGAAATGCTCTTCTGCATACTTTGGTTGTAACAAGTGATTATTCAAGTTAGTTTCCTTCCTATGAATTCAAAGCAGTCCGGTCAACATTCACAGTCACGTAAATCACCTTTTTCCCCCAGTCTGATGCTCAGTTTGAACTAGTTGCTGTCGTGTGGTTGGCTGATTAATACATCTACACTATTGGTGTGTAAAGCTATCACATATAGTTCAATTCTAAGAAGAATTTTATTTGGGTAAAGACTAAAAAAACAAAAAAAGGAAAACAAACTCTGCATTGCTTTGACGCACAATCATGTAAAAACATGACCCAGTAGGAGGGAGCTGACTTTCACATCAGCAGTTTCTAAATAAATAAATAAATAAATAAAGTTGAAAAGTTTTGAGAGGAGAAAGGGGGGTAGAGAGGGAGAAGTGCGCATTTTGGTAAAAACAGAAAGCAGGACACAACGGTAACCGACGGCAAGCATCATCAATCAGAGTTTGAAGACATCGCTGTTGGCAAAGACGACAAGAACAGAGAGAGAGAGGGTAGCATCAGGATGAAGGGATGTAAATGCAAAAAGAAAATGAGTTAAATATAAAAACAGAGAAAGAGGTGATGATGGAGGATGCTTTTAACCTTTATCCATGAAAATGGTGGGGATAGAGAGAGAGTAGAGAGATTGTGGGAGTATGAAAGAGACATGGGGAGAGACAGAGGCAGCTGTGTTTTTGGCCTCTTTAACTGTTTTAAAAGAAGAATTAGGACAATGAGTAGTCACCTTGAGACCTGCCCTCTCTCTCCTAATCTCTCTTTTTATGTCTCTCTTTCCGCCTCTCGTACTTGCTGCTGTTTTTTTCCCTTTCTTTTATCTCCCACTGCCCAGTCGGATCAAAAAGTGGCACAGTGAAATTCCTTTGCAGATATTCCTGAGATAGGTGGTGCTGGGAGCTTACGTAGCTTGTAGTCCTGTTTTTGATCCTTTTCCGCCACTGCTGGCTGTGTGGTGCACGCATAGGCCATCAAGAGGAGGGGGTTAGACATTGTTCCCCTACGTGACACAAAAGTTCTTCAACTCTGTCAAGTTGCATGCTAAGTCAACCTAAAAAAAGCATTTCCTCTTGTTTATTCTGAGCTGCCACTGGTATTAACTACCTGACCTTGAGCCAAGACAGCGCAGAGATACCTGTCCCAGTTAACACCACTGCAACAGGCATCTGGATTGGCGCCATTTTCATTTGTTTTCATCATTAATTCTTTAACAAAAGAAACATTAAGTTAAATTGATTGGGGCAGATGGGACAAAGACACACTGTGGAAGTGAGTGGGTGAAATAGAAACACTCAGTGTATCATGGGAAGCCCCTAGCAGCCTACACCTATTACACCGTAACTAAGGGAAGATTCAGGGTCACCTGATCCAGCCCTAAATATATGCTGTATCACAAAGGAAAGTTTTAAGCCTAACCTTAAAAGCAGAGATAGTGTCTGTTTCCTGAATCCAAACTGCGAGCTGGTTCAACAGAAAATTGAAGGCTCTGCCTCCCAGTCTACTTTTAAATACTCTAGGAACAACAAGTAAGAGTGCAGTCTGAAAGCAAAGGTCTCTGTTAGGTACTTTGAGGTCTTTGAGATATGACAAGGTTTCAGTTGACCCAACAACAATAATAATAAGTTGTACTTAATTGGGAGAAAAGTTAAGCAAACTTTGTCTGGAATAAGCAAACAAGTTAAAAGTTTGAGTCCGGTCACATTAACATTTTCAAATGTGTGTGTGCACTAAATCCTCATATAAAGTTAATCTTTGCCCAGCATTTGTTAAGAGGTTGTGTAACTTTATTAAATATATCTGGCATAGTAAAACTAGCAGTACTGTAGTCCTGTGGCATTGGTGAAGACTCCCTTTAGACACACGCCTAACCCTGTTTGTGTTTTGGTTTAAAGCCTTCTTTTAATTTATCTTATGTTAAAATCACTACATCA
>NW_005187632.1:712273-719943 GCF_000239375.1 Pundamilia nyererei | reverse complement strand
AAAAAAAAAATCACAGTGGTACCTGAAACGATCTCAGCATTCAGTAATACTCAGATTTCAGTAATACATTAACTCCTATTTTAATTTTATTTCTTTTTGATGAAACATATATTTTCAGGTACAACACAAAGATTTGTAGTTAATTCTATGAACTGACTTCATAGCATATATTGCAGATTACTGCATTCGCTCTGTGATATTTGTTGATGTTTTCTGGTTACGATCAGGCTTGGTTTGAGTTCAACATGATCCAACTTGATTTGGGACAGGACAAAAGTGTGGGTTGTAAAAAGCGTCCAACAGGAAGCCAAATATCAAAGATACTGAGTTTAGTAATGTCACTTTTAGGGCTGCTGATTGGACTTCAATTCATAGATTAGCCTTATTGTCCCAAGGAGTATGTGCTTTCACAGCCTTCATTCATTCCACAAAGAAACATCTGACAACAAGTAACAACACCTTCCCAGCAACCTTACATTATGACATTATGGCCCACACATTGAGTGAAGTCATTTCAACACCTGTCTCACAAGTGACTGGAGTAAGTGAATGTTTTCACTCGTAACAAATGAGGCAGCAGACACCTGCGGACCAGCAGCAGTGCAACCTGAACTGTGCAGTTCCGGCAGATGCGATCTTTTGTTTTGTTTTGTTTTGAAACATTTTTTGGGGGCTTTTTAGTCTTATGTCAAGGACAGTGGAGAGAAGAGAGGAAAGCTGGGAGAAAGCCGAGGGGTAAGACACACAAAAAATGGCCCTGGGGCACATTCAAACCCTTATATCATTTAGGTCGATTGCTCAACCCAGTGAGCTAAACCGGCACCCCTAGCTGGGGCAGCCTAATGACTGTCTCAACTTCTAGGTTGTTTAGATCCAGCTCCTTTCTGAGCTTGAACTCCTGGTTCCAGATCCCGGATGAGCCCCCATTTGTCACAGTCCCCAGAAAATCCAAGAGATGCCTGGGAGTAATCATAAAAGTACCCAGGCTGATAAAGGAGAGAAGAAGATAAAGTTGTGAACATAATTAGAGAAGTGAGGTGGAGAAGATTTGGACATGTACAGAAGATTGTGATTGTGAATATTGTGAATATATTGACAAAGCATATTGAAGATGAAGCTGCCAGACAGGAGGAAAAGCGGAAGACCTCAAAAGAGGATCATGGAGAACATTCAGAGGGTTGGTGTAACAGAGGAGGATGGTAGAGATTGTGTGAGATGGAGGCAGAGGATTTACTATGGTGACCCCTAAAAAGAGCAGCAAAAAGAATAATAATAATTAATAATTAAACTTAAAAAACAAAACAAAAAACAAGCTGCTATTGTCAATTTAAAAAAGGAAATACAACAAAACCAGGAAGTTGGTCAAAACAAAAGGTCACATCACTCGTCACCCAAACACAAAGCAGCGTATACCAAGCACTTTAAGCTCGTTTTACATCGTACAGTTCACTTTGATCTTAAGTGGGCCAGACCAGTTAAACTCTCCTGTCATTGTAAGGAAGTTTAACTAAATATTTAATCTCAGAGATTCAATCAAAAAAAGAGCAATTTCACCAAAATGTCTAATTTTTTCAACATGATAAAGAGATGCTGCTGTAGCAAAGAAAGAAATCTGCCAGCACGACTCCTTGAGCTTAAACTGTAATAAATAAAGTGTAAGAGTAGGAAAAGTACAAGTTCTGGTAGCTCATTAAAAAGACTGTCCTGTAATTATATAACAGGAAGTTCTAATTCACAGAAAATTTGTTTTTTTTTCCCACTATGGAAAGTGACATTTCTATAGTAGATGATAAAAAAACGAACCTTAAGTAAGTGTAATATAAATGGCAATGTTAGCGCTGCTGATAGTTGCTGTTAGCCCCTGATAGCTGCTGTTAGTTGATTCCAACACTGTTACACTTTCTCAGTCGGAAAAGATAACCTATGAAAATACAATTAAATGTCCAAAATGTATTCCCTCCTTCACCTGTTCCAAAGTCATCCTGTGGACCGAATTAGAATCTTTGCTGGGCTGCCTGAGATTTGACACCCCTGGCCTAGAACCTAATTACTCCTTTGCCTAACCACTGAGTTAAGTCAGCTGTAGGTTCATCGCAGTAGGCCTGTAGCACTGTAACATCAAATATAACATCACTTTACTTTGTCCTTTACCCCTGCTGTTACTACAGACAGCAGAGGGCGCTTGCTAGTGTGCACACAACCTTGAGAGGTCATGTTACAATAAAATATACGTCTAAATTTTCTGGGTTGTTTTAAGGGTAAGACTGATAACTTTGTACAATTTGCCTCTTTTATTCTAAATATACAGCTCCAGAATTGAGTGTTATTTTTCCTTTAATAATGCAGTTTCCTGAATCTACACAACTTATTATCTTAAATGATGCATTGCGTTATTTTGGGAGGTTAAAGAGCTTTATTCCAAGGAGCAACAAAGCCATGTAAGTGCCAAAAAGTGACAGGTGAATACTTACTTTTTGATAAATACACCCTTTCCTATGATGTTTGTCAGGGGGGAAGAAAAAAAAACAATTTAATGCATCAAGCTTATATTGAATGGTTTCACTATCGACGGATCTATTTTCCACCTCATGTGAGCGTAAAACAAGACAGGGAGTTTTATTGAGTATTTGGGCCGTCCATTGAGTTTTAATTTAGCTGATGAATGTTGCTTGTGGAAACAAAGCATCGCCGTCGCTGCGCCCCGGCCCCGAGATGCTCACACTGCAGTTTGACACTTGGTAATTGTGTTGTTGAATTAGATTATTAAAGAACACAACTTGAGCCGCCGTCGTCAACATCATTGCTGGAGGTACAGCCGAGGATGATGGGAAAAACAAATACAGACACACTCACACACATACACACTCACGTGCCATCCCGTACTTACTGTAGATCATCACAAACTTGCCTGTATGCAAGCAATGTCATCTACTGCGCACACACACACACAAACACACACACACTGTAATGGCAGCTGGGGGCTGTTGTGTGTGAGATGGATGGTTTGACTTTAAGCTTGTATAAATAAAAGCTAAATAAATCCTGATGGCCTCAAGTGATGGCTCAGATATAGCAGCAGTGTGTGTGTGTGTGTGTGTGTGTGTGTGTGTGTGTCACAGAGACAAGAGTTTGCAAAGACACACACACACTCACACAGCCCGAGGCTCTTTCTCATTCATGTTTTTGTCCCAAAGTGAAATAAAAAAAGAAAATTATAAAAAGCCGGCAGACCAATGTCACCCAGCACTGGAGTCTAAAATATTCTCCCTTCATCTTTCTCTCATGTCCTCTTTTCTTTTCTTCATCCTTTTTCTTTTCATCTCCCTCGCACACACAATCTTTGTTGACTTGTCCATCCACCTGGCCACTTTGAATTTTGCTTCATTATTTGCATGGCGAGCAAACCTATGGAGCAGTTTGAATACAGATTGTCACTACACAAAGATGTGTGCTTTAAAATGCTCTTGAAACAAAGTTTAGATGCAACCTAGGTGTTTGCTATCTGTAAAGAAGACCCCAAAAACTCTTCACTCTTTCAAAGGGAAAACCTTCCAACTTTTCCCACCTAGCGAGTTATCATTTTATTAAATGCTGAGGTAATAACAATGAAGTTCAGTTCAAGTCAGCTGATACAGACAACTCAATCAAAGCAGCCCGTTCTCAGTCCCGAGGCATAATATAATGACGATTTGTCAAGTCCGGCTGCTTTCCTGAGGAACGTGAAAGGTGACCGTCCGCGTTCTTATGCTACACGCCGGGTTATGAATGAAATCCAGTAGAATGATGCTCAATGCAGTAATACACGTTCCAGCCATGTATTCCAGCCCTAACCCTAACCTTATCCCTAACCCTAACCAGCCCTTTAATGACGTTAGATAGTGTTTTCCAAAGCATTTTAAGTAAAGCGAACGTACATGTGTAGATTCATTCCAAACGGTTCTCATGTTTCCTAATTTTTCCGATCTCGTAATCTAGGCACATGTTGGGTGCCCGGAAGCGTAATATATCGACGATTTGTCACCTAGCGTAAAATGTTATGCTTTGGGAGTGACAACGTATTGGTCAAGACAGGTCTCATGGTCCTGTGCTGAGGCCAGTACTGTGAAGCAGGATTTTATCTTATTTATGTCAGGGTATGAAATCACCACCAAACTACCAAAGAACTTTTGGGAAATATTATATGCACTTCTGAAGAATCACCTGGACCTCTGTGTCTATAAGAATCAAAATATGATCATCAAACAGGACACCTACACTGTAGTCACTGACATCATGCCAAATTTGCATGTAGACCAAGAGTATGTTTCAATTCTGTTTTTAGGGCCTGAACACTATAAGTACAAAGCTCCTTGTGTATCTGCTCTGTTTATTATTATTCAGGCAAATGCAGGGATAGCGCACTTTCCCTAGAGATGGACAGCCCCAAGAGCCGGCAGCTAGTCACATTTTTGAGGGTGAAATCAGGCTCAGAAATTTTGCATGGTTCTTCCTGTTAAAAGTGAGCTTTTACATCCCACTGTCGCCAAAGTGCTCATAGTGGGTCATATGATTGTTGAGGTTTTCTCTGTTTTCTGTAAAGAGCATTCAAGAAACTGTGATTTCTTTCTGCCAACTATGATTTGGCATTATATCAATAAAATTTAATTGAATGGAATTAAATTATAGTGGTACCAATAAAGTTGGAAAAGGTAAGCGCCACTGCTGTATTTCACATACAGATATGAAATTTGGTACACATATTAAACATCCCAAGATGCACAAAACATCCTCTTGGAGTTATCCCCTAATGCCAAGAGGAAGTCTGCCATTTTGAAATTATGATGTAATTTTGGCATCGTTGTTGAGATTTCCGGTTGTTGTACTTTTTCAAACTGCTCCTAGGGTTCTAATGGGATCATTTTAATTTTGGGTCAGTAAGAACTACAGATGTGGGCCATGCTAAATTACCAAGCTTTTGAGTTTTTGTTGAAGGGTGTGTCTATGACACCATTGCGAATTTTGCTCATTCGCTTTAAAATTTTAATTTGCTGTCATTCACACATACTTAATCCAGTCTGGACTAAACTTCTTGTGTGTGATAAGGGCCCACCCCTGAACACATCTGTGTGGAAATATTTAATGATAGTCAGAACACCACCTAGGTACAGAAGGAAATGTCATGTTTTAAACTTTGAGGTACAGATTTACCGTGGTTGAGAAGAATTAGTTAAAATTACATCAGGAAAATCTTAACGATCTTTACTTTATTTTGAAAACAAATTTCAATGCATCACCATAAAGCATGAAATGACTGTAACTCAAAGTCACATTCTTCAGTCTGGACCAAACATCACAGCATTGATAAGAGTTACGGTCCAAACTGTTCAAATGGCTCGATCAGCTTGAACCCAGTACACCCTCATTTGCACTCAGGTATGAGGGCCCTCTCATTGTTGCTTGCAGCTTTAATTATATTTATTCTTTTTCTCAAACTCTTAAACAACACTGAAGCTGCAGCTGAAAAAAAAAATTCTTTAAACATTTATTTAATGGGATAATTAATAATAATAATAATAATAATAATAATAATAAGTAATTAGATTGATTATAATCATCACCCATCATTTAGTTAAAGTCTGTGGTACTTTGTTTATCAACAAAAACATTTTTATAAAATCGTTAAATGTAAGGTAGCCAAACACGAACACAGATTCTTTTTGTAACCACAGCTGTCAAACTTTTCTGATGTCTTCTTTGGTTCAGTTAAAATCCAGCAAACTTCCCTCAAGCATACATCATTGTCAAGTGGCACCGTACGACCTGCTGCCTGCACGGGAGTTTCTCTTTTCGCTGCTGCAACTCATGTGGTTAAACAGATGTTTCAAGGAACAGAGTCCTGGATGTAGGAACGCTGACTCTGCCTAATGAATCCTGACAAACTTTGGCGCAAAGATGCACCTGTTGGCTGCACTGTGTACTGTTTGTCACACTCAGAAAATATAAGACCACATTGTGTTTAAATGAAGATAATGACTGAGTGAAAAAGAAGCCTCTCATTAATAATGTTATAGTTTTTAGACTTTTAAGAAAGCACAATGATACAATAATGTCACAGCCACATAAGAGTGTAGTGTCATGCTGTGACTCAAATACTCCAATGAATATCACAGTATGAATATATTAGAATTTTGCAAATATATACATGAAACCAAGTTTTGCATTACTTACTTTCTAGCCTTAGGAAAAACAGCACCTGTTCACTTCAGATTGAATAAGGGATCCGGTAGGTTATGCTAAGAAGGTCTTCATTGTCACTTTGCAGCACAACAACATTCCCCAGTATGACAAAAAGATGTGTACAGTCTCCATGTAAAATATTTCCAATGTAATATATTTTAGATTTCATGCTTTGATGTGTAAATTATATTTTACTTTGTGCATTTACCTTATACTTCATGCACAGTCCTTAGGTCCTATATTTCCTTCCCTCCTTGTCCTGTACCTTTAATGTTGATAGTATTGCAGAGATCTGGTGTTTCATAGTTCTTATCTTTCTCTTTGTCTTGTCTTAAATATCACACACCATGTAAGTTTTTCCAGCTGCAAATCTATTACAATGACAATAACTTGAATTCTTGAAGTTCTTCTGAAGCCAAAAAGCGACAAGCATATCACACACGCCTCCCCTCTGTAAATTTATCAGCAATCGCCAGCTGTTGGGCTGACAATGGGCAGTTGTGAAATGTTAACATGGTGGTGTTTTTTCTCGTTGGTGGAGAGCAGTGTGACATCATCCATGAAGGTGAATGTGAGTCTTTTCCTGCAGCTG
Organism: Pundamilia nyererei; assembly: GCF_000239375.1. Classification (NCBI taxonomy): domain Eukaryota; kingdom Metazoa; phylum Chordata; class Actinopteri; order Cichliformes; family Cichlidae; genus Pundamilia; species Pundamilia nyererei. The sequence continues at coordinate 713,135 of NW_005187632.1, read as the reverse complement.
CTGCCACTTTTTCTTTACCCCACAGTAAAAACTGCACCAACACAAAAAGATGACATACAGTTAGTCAGGACGACTGATTCAATACGCAGAAAGCAGTAAAAAAAAGCCTTTTGTCACTTACATCTTCCTCTGTGTCTCCTCAGGGGATGAAGAGCATTTTGCAGACAAGTTTTTCCACTTTTGTCACTCTCCTCTCTCTTGTCACCTCCTTCATTTTGCCCTTCTGTTACTCTCCCTCCCCTCCTCATCTCTTTCTCTCGTCTGTCTCGGACTTCGCTCCTATTCCTCTTTGCCTCGCTCTCAGCATCCCAAAGTCCAACTCCAAGTTCATATCGGTCATTATAACCCCACAGAGAGATATTCACCTCCACTAAGAGCTCATCTCTCTCTGTCTTTCTCTGAGTCCAGCTTCAGTCTGATCATTATTAGTCCTGAGAGACAAATTATTGCCCTCGTGTCCCTCTGACACTCTCCTTACCTCTCTATTCTTTTCATCTCTGTCTTGTTCCGTCTCACCTTTTTCATTTTCGGCTGCTGCTCCACCTTTCCTCCTTGACCTCTCTTGCTCTTTTTTCACCTTTATACTTGTACTTTCTCTCCTAAATTCTTTAATCTTCATAGAACTACTATAGAGGTCATAAAGTCATAGATTATGGCTTCTTTTAAAATCATGCTGCATATATATTTATAATCAAACACACACATCCATACATATGCAATAATACTAAGTGCAATAATCCTTTCTGTCATTGTTGTATTTTTACTCAGTTGTATATAGCATTTGTATTTGTATTCTATTTTTATCTTATTGTATATTTATTTTATTTTATTCCACTGTATATAGTATTTTATTTATTCTATC
>NW_005187632.1:699839-712253 GCF_000239375.1 Pundamilia nyererei | reverse complement strand
CTGTATATAGTATTTTATTTATTCTATCCTGTACAGTTGTGTACTGTATTTATTCTTATTGTATCCTAATTTTTGCCTCATAACTTTTGCACTGTCCACTTCCTGCTGTGACAAAACAAATTTCCCACGTGTGGGACTAATAAAGGTTATCTTATCTTATCTTATCTTATCTTATAAAACCCCAACAAAAAGATGACACCCATTGATCAAGCAGAGAGTGACATATAGACGCATGGTGAGTACAGAAACAGTGCATCATGGGAAGCCTAGACCTATTGCAGCATAACTAAGGGTCACCTGGTCTAGCCCTAACTGTAAACTTTATCAAAAGGATTAAATGCAGACTGACAAGGCCCTGGGAGATGGGAGTTACTGATTCTGCCATGACCAGGTGCTGATGGTTATCCTAGAGTCACACCAGAGAGAGGTTACAGCAACATACAAACCAAGCAGGAAGTCTTGGTGGTTGAAAGTCAACCTGTGCAGACAAGCACCGTAATGTGGTTCTTGTGTCAGATTTATTTCATTGAAGCAAGTGGTCCTGCTGGAATTGACCATCCTTTTGGAAGACCGGATGGGAGAGAGGTGATAAAATAGAACCACGTATAAGGAGCTCACAGGTGACTGTCTAAGCAGGGAATGGAAGCCCGATGCTAAGGTTTTGCCAACTTTGACCTTTCAACACCGACCTTGAGAGTCAACAGGACCCTCAAGCTTCTGTGGATTAGATGATGGCACAGCAAGAGAGCCATCAGGTGTTATTAGCGTTGCTGAAAAGTTAGAAAAAGTAAAATTTCACCTCTAAATTGTGTTTTCTTACCCCTCCCGATGCAAGTGCATAATCACGTAACAGCTGCTGTTTACCTCAGCTATCAATGCTGGGTGAGAAGTGTCAACCTTTATTTGCTCTGGAGGAGGCTGTAATACTTTGAGAAACGAAACGAGGATATATCCCAAACTTTTATGTTGGTAAGTGCAACTGTTTTGCCACTGTTAGCCTCTGTTAGCTGCTGTTAGTGAAACATTCTTTCAAGAGGATCAAACAATGTTGGACTCAGACACTTAGTGAATAAACTCTCATAAAAAGTGAGAATGTCACACTGTTTATCAGAGGGTAAATTAGAGTTTTTAGGACACATAAGCCAAATATTACCCAATGATGTTAGCTTATAACCAGCTCTTGGTGTTGTTTAACTTACTCATTGTCATCTTTCTGCAGATCCACACATGGAACAGTCACATGTCTAATATGCTGACAATAAGTAATTGTGACAATATTGAGAATAAATGAGCATGTTTATGCACATTTTCATGTGTCAGAGCTCTGACTTCAGTTCAGGAGATGAGGCTTGAGGTGAGGACGATGACATTTTGCTTCCCCTTCTATTCTTTAGAGAAGGTGACTGTTTCTCTGATGATAAAACATAGGTGTGATCCTTCATAACTTGAGTCTGCAGTTGTGAATTAATATTTACCTCCATAGCACGTTGACGCCTACGAGTTTTCATCTCCTAGTACTACGTATGTGGCCGTTCTTTAATCACAAGTAAAACATGACTGAGCAGTGATGCTCGTCTCATCTAAGTTTATGAGAATCAGTTACACACTAATCAGTGCATATTTTTGAGTACAATAAATTTTTTCATTAAATAAACATAAAATGAGTGTGCCTTTAAAGATGTGATGTGCTTTATGCTTGAGTTTTTGTTGCCGTCCATGCAGCATTAAGACAATTTAAAACATCCCAAACAAAAGTAAAAATAAATGCACAGAAAAATGCCTTCCTACTTTAAGTGCAGTGAGGGATGGAAGACAGAAAACAGACTTCTTGTTTCTTAAATCTAGTGTCAAGTCAGAAATAAATCATCCAAAGTTCCTTTCTTTTTTGTACTAATTTCCCTCTTTTGTTTGTTTTGTCGGTGCGACATCTCGGTCCCGGCTGAAATGATTTGTCTCATCAGAGTAAAAACAGAACATATCAGACTTCCTGTCAGTCTGTGCAAAGTAAATCTGGATTTTCAAACATTATTACAAATTTTAGCGAGCTCTTCTTTCTCCCCTTCAGTATCATCATCTTCTCTCACTCTGTGTGTTTCTCTCTCTTTTCAGTCTCCCTTTCATTCAGTCAGGGTTTCTCAGTGTAATGAGATTACACGGGATTATAAAGCTCCGTCTGTCTGTAATCCACACTACTCAATCCCATTTCACTGCTTAAACACACACACACACACACACACACACACACACACACACACACACACACACACACACACACACACACACACACGTGTGAGTCTCTTTGATGCTGCACAGTGATCTCTTTTCTTTTAGAGCTTTTGCTTTCTTAATCCCTGTCCTCTTCTTTTGTCACATAAATGATCACCATGGGTCATTTAGCTTCTGTTCTCTTCCCCAGCTTCCTTTCCTCATCCTCTTGTTTCCTTTTCTATCTCCATTTTTGGGTTTTCGATTGTTATCATTCTCCCGACAGCATCCTTCCTCTCTGTTAAACAGAAAGACTAAACCAGTTTGTTTCTTTCATGTCTCCTCTTCTTATTATATTTTAAATCTCTGTTTTCATCCTTTCTCCTCTTTCCTGCCTTCCTTCCCTCCTTTGTCCCTTCCCTCTTTACTACCTTCTTTCCTTTCGTCATCATGTCCTTCCTTTCATGCTTCCCTCCTTCCTTCTTTCCTTCCGCTTCTGTTTTCTTTGCCTTCCTTCCTTCCTTCCTTTCTCTCATTGTTGTTCCTTCTGTCCTTTTTTGTATTGTTACCTGCTGTTCCCTTCTTTTCATTTCCTTCCTTTGCTCTTTACTTCCAAACTGTGATTTCTTTTTTCTTCCTTCAGCCCTTCTTGTTGCTACCGATTTTGTTCCCTTCATTCCTTCCTTCCTTTTGTCCTTGTTTATACTTTTTTCCACATACTTCCTTTCTCCTTCCTTCCTTCTACACACCTCTTTCTTGTCCTTACTTTTTCTCCCTTCCGCTATATATTTACCCTTCCATACTTTTCATTGCCCTTCTTTCCTTATGTTTATTGTTGTTCTTTCTGTCCTGTTTTATTATTTATCTTATTCTTCCTCCCTTCCCATCCTTACCAATCTGTCTTTGTTTTCCGTACTTTTTATCATCACCTATTTTGTTCTCTTTCTTTCTTCCTTTCTTACACTGTCTTGTTTCATTCTTTCCACATCTGTCCTTCCTTCCATTTACTTTGCTGTCACCTCTTATTCCTTCTTCTTTTCTTTTCTTTATACCTTTGTTCTTTTTTTATCATCACTTTGCCTTTGCTCAGTTTGTTTCCCTTCTTTCCTTATTTTATTTGTTTATTTCACTGCTCTCCCTCTCTCTTCCCCCTCCATTCTTCCTTTCTTGTTCCTTCCTTCCTTCTTTTCTCTTCCTGTCATTCATTGCTTCCTTTTTGCCTCTTATTCCTTTTCACTTTGTTAATTGTCACGTATGTTGTTTCTTCCATCCTTCCTTGTCTTACTTTTTGTCTTTTTCCTTTTGTTTTCCTCTACTCATGTCCTCCTTCTCCTTCCTTATCACAGTTTTATTATTTCTTCCATCTCCTCTTCCTTCCATTTCTTTTATTGTTACCTGTCCACACCTTCACCTCATCATTTGCTTTTGATCTTCCTTCTTTCCTATTGTTGTTCTTTTCATTCTTCTTTACGTTTACCTACATTATTCCCTAACTTTCTTCCTTTATTTCCTCCTTTCTTCAATCCTGCCTTAAATTTCCTTTTCCTTGTTTCCTTCATTAAATATATATTCCTTTCATTTTCCGTCTTTCCTTGTTGTTATTGTGACCTGCTATTCCTTCTTCCCTCCATCCTTCCATCCTTCCTTCCTTCATTCCTTCGATATTGCCACCTATGCACACTTCTTCTTTATTTGTTTTTCCTTCCTTGTTATTTCCATTCTTTTAATGTTACCTGTGTTGTTCCCTTCTTTCATTCCTTTTCCCTTTTCACCTGTTTTTCCTTCTTCCTCCCTCCTTTCTTCCTAAACCTCAGCTGTTCGCAGGTCATCCTGCACACGCACAAACACGCAGCATGTAATTAAAAAAAAAAAAACTCGAAGAAAAATAAAAAGTTCCCGTTAGACTCAAGCAACTCGTGAGAAAGTTTATGAAGCCGCAAAGCGAGAGATCTGACCGATACCCTCCACACATACACACACAAACACATCAATGGGGGGCAATAAAGTCCTCCTCTCATTTCTACACCAATCATCTTCACAGTCCTACAAAGGACCGCGTCTGATTGGCCCAATGTTTAGTCAGTCACGCCTACGGGAGGCGGGGCTACGGCGAGGGCTGACCCGGACTCTGCTCCAGTCGCTTTTACGCACAGACCGGACAGTCCGCTTTCCACGCACGGATACCCGGAGCGAGAGCTCCTTCTGGATAGAACGAGAGGCGAGTGGAAGCTGAGGCGAGGAAATCAAAAATAGAAACGGAAAAAGTGAGCGGAAGCCCAACAGCAGAGACGCACAAGTGTTGTTTTTCCCTCTCCCAGCTGGACAGAGCGAGAGGACGAAAGAAAGTGCGTGTGAGAGTGTGAAAGCCTCAGTGCGTGCGCGCGTCTTCACCGCTGACCTTCCCTCATGTCGCTCCCCGGCTCCCCTCCGCTCCTCTCGCCGGGCTCGGGCGCCCCAACTCCGGTCGCGCTCTACCGCTCTGCCCCGGATGCGCTCCACACATCCGTCGCCTCCACCGGCACCTCCAGCCCGGCGCACACCAACTCCCACTCCCACTCCCTGTCCCCGTCTCCACGGCTCACCAGCAGCATGCTCAGCGCTTTCCTGCCTGGACCGGGAGGCGCACTGGCCGGCTTGGGGAACGGCGGCTCCACCGCCCCTCTGGGTCCCCTGAGCGGGTTGGGCTCGCTGAGCACAGCCGGCCTGACTCCGGGCTCCCCCAGCCTGGCGCAGACTTCGTCCGGCTCGGGTCTGTGCAGCGAGTGCAAACTGGTGGAGGTGCACGGCGTGAAGGTGGCCAGCTTCAGCGTGGACGGCCAGGAGCTGATCTGCCTGCCGCAGGTGTTCGACCTCTTCCTGAAGCACCTGGTGGGCGGGCTGCACACCGTCTACACCAAGCTGAAGAGGCTGGACATCACGCCCGTGGTGTGCACCGTGGAGCAGGTGCGCGTCCTGCGGGGACTCGGCGCCATCCAACCCGGCGTGAACCGCTGCAAGCTCATCTCCAGGAAGGACTTCGAGACCCTGTACCAGGACTGCACCAGCGCCAGGTCGGTCCGCACTTTACGCACTTTTTCATATTTCAAGAAAAAAAACAAAAAACAAAAAGAGTTGGTCTAATTTTCAAACTTCTTCCAGCGTGATTGAATCGCGACATTTAGAGAACTCTGAGTCAGTTTAGCGGCGGTTTCATCCCCCTTTTAGGACTACAGCCTTGGATTGGCTCTGCGTCCGCACGTTTAAACTTGTGTACAAAGTGGTCCTGCAATATGTTTTTTAATGAAATGATTAAATTTACTGTGACAAGCATGCTTTTGGTAAAACACCGAGCTGTGGGAATCCTGATCTTTTGATATGAAGTTTTTCTGCAAAATCCTTCCGAAACTTTCCTGAAATAAATCATCCAGAGTCTTTCTCTTAATTTTATCCCACTCTTGTTTCTCTTTCTGTTCACAGCTCATTCATATTTCTATTTAGACTCCTGCTTCCTTTGCATTTCTCTCTCTCTCTGTCTGTCTCTGTCTCTCTCTCTGTCTCTCTGTGCTTCTAGGGTGCATTTTTATGACACTCTGCAAACATTTGTTGGAGGCTCGGGACTGTTTTTGATTAATGGTTATCTTCCACACTTCCTGTTCTGTTATCAGCACTGTTCCTTATTTTACTTTGGATGATGCTTTTACTGTATCGACTTTGGAAGGTGTGTGTGTGTGTGTGTGTGATGCTAAATGAGCACACAGACAGACACATGTTTCATTAGTTTGGTGTTTTTTTACAGGAACAAAAAGCTTATGGCAAACAAATGCAAAGTAAACAACCCGCTGCTTTGTCCTGTTTACACATAATCCATTACCTTATATCTCACCAGCAGATCTGTGTGTGTGCGTGTGTGTGCGCATGTGTGTGTGTGTGTGTCAGTGAAAGGGAAAGAGCTTTTCTGTGTCTTTATGTGGTGTATGAAAGGTAATGTGTGTGTGAGAGGCTTTAACGGGAATCGAGTGGATGTGTGTTGCAGAAATGCAGCATTGATGTGCGTTTGTGTGTAAATAGGCTTTTCACTGTGTGTGTGTGAATACTTGCTGTACACCTGCCACCTCACCTGTCTGAGCTCACAGCTTCTATTTAGCTGGCTTCAAGTTCAAACTCGAAAGTGTTTGTTTTTTTTCTCCAGTGGGTTAAATTTTGATGTGAATCCACAGAACGAAGCAAAAATAGTTCACAACACACATTTCAGATGATTTCAAAATAACTAAAGAGAAGTTAGAAGCTGCAACGAACTCTTTGGACTTGCTGTTGCTTCATTGCATTCACATTTTAAAAAAATTATTGTCACTAATATAGAAAAGATTAAATCAAGTTTTGTTCAGACAATCAAACCAAAGAAGTTAAAATATTTCTCCAGTTTAGCGCTGAGTAGAAGAGGCCTCACAGTTTTTAGAAATGTCTTTTATTTGCTCAGTTCTGTTGTTTTTAACTGTGTTGAGCCTCATTTACAGAACATATTGGAAGACGTTTAAATCAAAGTGTTTTTGGTTTTACACGATTTGTGTTTAGTTCTTCTTTTAGGCACCTCAAACTGAATTGAAGTGAATTCGTTTTGGACAGAAAAAAATGTAACTGCCACAAAGATTTTCCGCACCCTCTTTAAACTCTGACATTTACTGTTTTCCACAAAGACGACTTTAAGACTTTCTCCCCGCTTCTTTTTTCCCTCTTCATATAGATTTAAAGTATTTCGGTTTTAAATTTAAACTTTAAAGATGTCGGGGAAATTTGACATAAAGGTTAAAAAAAATTGGTAATTGGTCATGTGAGAAGGACAGATGCGTTCTGAGTTCAGAAAAGCAGGTTTAAATGAGTTCATCACTCAGACTTGGCCTTTTTACCAAAATGGTCACAGAAGTTTTTCTTTTATTATTATTATTTTTAGCTGTATTTTGCTCTGATGGTCGTCTTGGAAAGAGTCAAGTGATCCAGTACCAAAGTTTAGAAAGATCACCTTCAGTCAGTCTGCGTTCTCAGTTTAAGTAAAGTGAAATTCATTCATTACTTAGAAAAACACTGACGATTTAAAATATTTAAAACCAGCCTTGAGTTCTGGCCAAACTCGTGCCGCGATTGTCGAGTTTATTTGATCACCTCTGCCGAGGAGCTCGTGCTAATTGCTCGGTTCGCCCGTCTGTTAGCGGGAATCTTCAAACCATCTACAACTCGTTGTGGATGGAACAGGTGGTGCTTGGCCTTTCTTAGAAATTAATATTTTCTTTTACCGCTGCGAGGCGTTTCACGTCAAATCTTCACAAATACAAATCAAATTACATCCCGAGATAATCTGACAACTCGGTTCGTGCCAGGAATTACCAGCCTGGGTGGGAGGCGCTCGTCCTCGGACTGCTCTTGTTCTTAATTTTACACTGATGGGCTCGTATGCATTGGGCTGTCTCATGCCATGTTTTTGTTGCTGACTCTGGTTGCATAATTTATTAAAGTTCACTGTCCCTGTGCAGGAAAAAAAATACTTGGCAGCCGATTTCTGCGCTTTGTGCCAAAATTTGCACTTCTGCTTATGATCATTACTCTGATGTTAATGTTTTCAATGTCAATCTCTTATAGACATCCATAAATCTGCTTAGAAATCAGACATAATGGTACACCTCACAAAACCTGGAATCTACCTGAGAATCATCTATAGGTTTACGTCACTATCAGTGTGATCCACTGCGAGCTGCCTGTACAAGCAGACGGGAGCTGCTACGTCTAGGTTTAATGAGACCAAACAGGCAGGCACACTGGACCCCATCAGCAGCTTCTCTGATGGCTGCGTTATTCTGGGGGAGGAATTTTGCTGGCCCACCTTTGCTCTGACCTTTATTGTGTGATAAAGCTCTTCTCCTCTGATGGGAGCGATCCGTTCTGGGGTGACACTGCCTCCCTATCCGTGGGGCACCAGAGATGACTGAAAGGTTTAATTATGATGGAATTTAAATCCACTTTTAACAACCTAAACCAAGTGCTTCACAGCGCTCTCCACGCTCATGATTGAAATGCTAAGTGTGGGAATCTTATTTGGGATAATGGTGCTCGATTCCCTCAGGTAGACTTCCACAGACTCGGATAATCAGTGCTGAGGAGGGGTGGAGGTGTTCTGGTGGCTGAGGATTTGAGGTGGATATTTACCACTAATACTGGAAAATGTTGGGGTAACGTTTGTGATAATCTCTGGGCTGCATCTCTGTCAGTGAGTTAGTTGCTGGGGTGGCGGTAGCTCAGGAGATCAAGCAGGTTATCTAATAGTCAAAAAGTTGGTGGTTTGATCCCTGGCTGCTCCAGTCTGCATCCAACATAGCCTCAAGCAAGACAGCAAACCCTGAGTTCCTTTCTGCTGCATCCATCAGCGTGTGAATGTTGGACAGAAACCACTTAGGTAGGAACAAAACTGCTTATATGACTGGGTGTCAAAGGAGAGTAGAAAAGCACTGTATAGGAATTGATCAAGTCAAACGTGGCTTGAGGAGTCTTTTAGTTACGGCTGTTTGGCCCGTTTGTAGCTGAGGCATCATCTCGGTGAAGAAGCGGGCTGTTGGGAGAACTTGCCTTCTGTGGATTTCATCTCCATTGTCTTCTGTCTCTTTGTGTAATCCTGGGCTGGCTCCATGATGTTGAGATCAGGGTGTGTGTGGGTCAGACCATCTGTTGCAGGATGATTTGTAGCTGAAGATGGTTAGTTTTTATGACTCCTGCCGAATGTTTGAGCGTGTCATCTCGCTGCAGAATGAATTTAGTACCAGTTGCGCCCGCTTTCTGATGAGAATCCAAACCTCTCAAGCGCCTCATATATTGCTGTGTTTCCAGAAACTCCTTAACAGAGAAAGAAAGAGAGACAGTGAAAGTTCACGCGAGGGCTGCAGCTGGAAGCGCAGGATGTCGTCTGCTCAGTTATTTTTGTTGATGGATGAACGGCTTTTTGTTTGCGCTCGTTCAGTATCGGCTAATAATTAACAGCAGATCATGTTGCTGTGGAGTCGCTGGACTGGTGATGAGTGGCCTGTTTGTTTCTTGTTTTTTGTTAAAGCTGACCACACACACTAGGTTACACTCTATTAAGCATGACATGTTCAGTCCTCTAGCTATTTCATAAAGAACAGAACAGGCAAGGTTCGTTTTACGACTTTGCCTAAATTCACAGGTGTAGTTCTGTTTTGGGCTAATTTTCTCTTCTTCCCAAACCTTTCTCCTCTCAATCTCAATCACCCTGCCTCCCCTCTCTTGCCCTCTGCTTCTCTCACACACACTCACTTTACACAGCGGTACATGTCAGGGGTAATAATGGATCATGCGAATGCACATGGAACAACACGGCTGGAGATCCATTGTTGTTGAACGCACAGCGAACACACACACTCCTCTCTCTCCAATCATATTGACATTCTTCTAATGCCTCTCGCTCTCTCTGTCTCTCACCCTCTTTAATGCCCCCTCCTCCCGGCTATTCCCTCCCTCGCTTAACATTATTGTCTGGGAAAAGAAAGAAAAAATTAAACGCTCAAAAAAAAAAAGAAAAGAAAGAGAACTCCCACTGGGCTTCTGCATAGTTTGTCTTCTCTGTAACCCGTGTGTTTGTGTTTCTCTGTGAGTGTGTGTGTGTATAAAAGCAATCACCGCTTCTATCCACTCGTACCTCTGGTGTCGGTTTTGTTAACTTATGCCTTGTTTTGTTTTAATTTAAAGTGCTCTTGATGTTGTTTTTATTAAAGATCTGCCCTTTTATTGACGTGAAAGAAAAGAAACAGGAAAAGGAGACCTGATGCGCGCGAGTAAGAAAGTGAAACAAAGTTCCCACACTTGCAGCAGCTGAAGTCTGGCAAAATGAAATATGAGTTATTTAACTCATTCACTGCCATTGACGTCTATAGCCGTCAATGGCAGTGAATGAGTCAATGGGTTTAACTCATTCACTGCCAATGGCTGGCAGTGAATGAGTTAAAGGAGGTGACATCAGCTGCTTGTAACCTGCGGACGTTAAATTGAGCTTGCAGCGCAGACCTTCAGATCATTTTATTCTTTGTTTCTGCTGGAGAATGAGGGAGGGACGCATTTTTTATGTCTTCAGTGTCTTTGTTAAACTTTCCTTTAAATAACTTGAGAATCGAGCCTGGTGTCACAAACGGCGCGTGAGAAAGAGGTCAGGTCATTTTGAGTGTTATTGCGGGATCAATGTTGAGAGTGGTGCCCACCTGAGTGTCATTTTACGCCATTAAATGACATGTGAGAAGTTTAAAATGTGTTGACGTGACAAAGGCAAAACATACTACCTTTGGGTTGAACACACAAGCATATTTTGCTGCTCGTTTTATTAACTTTCCATCCAACTGATAAAGTCACAGTCTGAGATTTATTTTGTAGTGCACAATCACTGTGCTCTAATTTTGAAAGTTTAGTTGCTTATAACCGCCCAGGCCTGACCTTCCCTGTCTTATATTTCCCCACCTGCTGGTTGACCAGGTTGTATCATGAATTCCACCAATGCCACCACCCCAGACCGCAGCCAGAGGCAAAATCAGATTTCCCTAAACTGATGTTGTTGTTGTTCCTGGATCATTGTAATTAACGTCGGTCCACATTCAGCACTCCAAGGGACCAATCACACTGTTGTGATGTCATAGTTTTGCAACGTGGAAACACCCTCACACCAATTGCACAACCCTAACCCTGACCATGATCACGTCTTGACCCTGACATCACAAATCTATGACATCACAACAATGTGATTGGTCCCTTGCAGTGTTGAATGTGGACCCAAGTTTATTTCGATGATCCAGGAACAACACCAACACGGGGATATTGGGTGCATTGGATACCACAACCTGCATTGGGTGTACAACTACTAGAAATGTTCTAATGCAGCCCACTTGCCCGCTGCGAATGCGATGCAACATTAGCTGTGCTAAGCACATTAGGCATGTTCCTTATGACTAATTTGTTAGCTGTTTTTAAACAAGAGAAACCCTTATTGACTAGAAAACCCTCAAAAAACATTTAGAACATCCCTTCAACCGTCCAAGTTAAACATTAATCACGCCCCTCATTAAACAAATCAAATGTAGCTGAAATATGCAGCACATTGACCCGAGTATACTGTTGCACAAAAACACGCATTGTCAGATCAGTTTGCAGAGTTTGGCTAACCTTATCAGTGCTAGCACCAGAAGCCTTGGTTTCTTCTTTGCTAGCGTCTACACCCTGGTGCAGAACAATTTTACGCATCGGTTCAACTGCTTTTGTTATATTCTAGTTATATTTTATCCTGATGAAGCCGACAGCCAGGCGCTCATTTTTGTTTTTACATCAAAGTACAGCAAAGGAGTGCTAGCTAACACGGCTGCCATTGATTTGTTTTCAACCTCCGTTTGTTTAAAACTTACATTCAGAGGGAGTGAGAGAGGGGGCTAGTGATGTTGTAACATCTTTAAACTAGCAGCTTAGACGTTAATAAAATGATAATAACAATAATACAGTATTTCTGGTGCTAATGCGTCGATGTTAGCAGTGTTAAAGCGTCTGGTCAGCATACTTTGAACCAAAGAGTTCACAGGTTAAAGAATGGTTAACGGTCAGGTAACGTACTTAATACTTGACTCTCGTTACCACAAGTTGCACAATTTGATCTGGTTGCCACATCACTGCTAGTTTATTTGTGTTTGCGTGCTCTATTTCGATGGAGTCGAACTCTGCACTCTTGCAACAGATCATTTTAACTCAAACCATAATTTTTCCGCCCCTAAACCTAATCAAGTAGTTTCAGTGACTAAGCCTAACCAAACAGCATCTGAAAGCCAGATCCCAGATGAGACTCATCTGAGCAAAAGTCTGTGTTTTTATGGCACCCACGAAACTCCCCTGTATGCAGTTTCAGGAATGCTCACAGGGATCCTTTAAGACTGTTGATGTGGTCATGTTGTTGGAGGACTGGTTGTTTTTGTTGTATCCTTGAGAGTGTTTGTGTTGCCCTCTAACTGAACTAAAAAGGTGGAGGACTGGTGTCTTTACTGCCTCCTGAATGTAAACATTATTTTGCTTAAAAACGAAGCAGACGATCTCTATCAAACCGCAGAGCTGTTTTGGTCTGAGTGTTTTCTGCCTCCTTGTCACCTCCGTGTGTGTGTGTGTGTGTGTGTGTGTGTGTGTGTGTGTGTGTGTGTGTGTGTGTGTGTG